>NW_025765472.1:0-100000 GCF_003918875.1 Haliotis rubra | reverse complement strand
GCACCTCCGGCACAGGATATAGCCAGCAACCCTTACACTTGGCAACAGAATTGAATCTGCGAGAACGTGAATGGCCAAACCGCCAGATCCCCTGGCGACGTTATCCGATAGTCCAGACAACACTGCCTGTCCCCAGAACGTTAATGGGATCTCATTGAGGCGGAGGCGCCAGGCACAGGGTGGACACACTTGCTACTGACCGAGTGAACTTGTTTATGGACTGCTGGCCGTAACCATACCTTGAAGCATTTGTCTTTCCAGGCAATAACAGTAAAGTTTAACACTGATTCTGCTTGCTGCTTGTGTGTCACAAAACCCTTTACCTTTGAATATACTACAGCAGTTCCAGAAAGCATCATATGTTGCTTCTTACCTTGTATTGTCAATTCCAAGTTTGCTTTTCAGGAATTCTGAAATTTGTTTGGACATCTGAGCGTTTTCTTCCGGCCCCATGTTTCGGATACTCCGAAGCTCGGAGTTGGCACATGGGTCAGTCGTACCCCCGTGGCTCATCATCTGGCCTGGATGAATCCTGACCGTAATATACTGAAATAAAGCAACATACTTGTGTAAATGATTGATTATTTTGAAAAATGTGTCAATAATTAAGTTCAGGTAATTATTTAGTAGGTTAGGTCAATGAGGGAATTGAATGAATGATTGAGTAGGTTGGTTCAAGGAGTGAGTTGATTGAATGAATAATTGAGTAGGTTAGGTCAATGAGTGAGCTGAATGAATGACTGAGCAGGTTGAGTGAATGATTTAGCTGAATTAATGGTTGAGCAGGTTAGGTCAATGAGTGAGCTGAATGAATAGTTGAGCAGGTTAGGTCAATGAGTTAGCTGAATGAATAGTTGAGCAGGTTAGGTCAGTGATTAAGTGAGCAGGTTGGGTCAAACATTGAATGAGTGAATGATTGAGTTGAATTAATGGTTGAGCAGGTTGGGGTCAATGATTGAGCTGAATGAATGGTTGAGCAGGTTGGGTCAATGATTGAGCTGAATGAATGGTTGAGCAGGTTGGGTCAATGGTTGAGCGGAATGAATGGTTGAGCAGCTTGGTTCAATGATTGAGCTGAATGAATGATTGAGCAGGTTGGGTCAATGGGAGAGTTGAATGAATGATTGAGTAGGTTGTGTCAGTGAGTGAGCTGAATGAATGGTTGAGCAGGTTGGGTCAGTGAGTGAGCTGAATGGATGATTAAGTATATTGAGTCAATCATTGAGCTGAATGATTGATTGAGCAAGTTGGGTCAGTGAGTGAGATGAATGAATGATTGCGTAAGTTGTGTCAATGAGTGAGCTGAATGAATGACTGAGCAGGTTGAGTGAATGATTTAGCTGAATTAATGGTTGAGCAGGTTAGGTCAATGAGTTGAATAGCGAGCAATGAGTGATGGTTGAGCAGGTTGGGTCAAACATTGAGTTGAATGAATGATTGAGCAGGTTGAGTGAATGATTGAGTTGAATTAATGGTTACAGGTTGGGTCAATGGATTTGAATGAGATTGAATTGAATGATTGAGTTGAATGTGGTTGAGGTTGGGGTCAATGAGTGAGCTGAATGAATGGTTGAGCAGGTTGGGTCATTGATTGAGCTGAATGAATGAATTAGAATGGGATTGAATGAATGATTTAGTAGGTTGGGTCAGTGAGTGAGCTGAATGAATGGTTGAGCAGGTTGGGTCAGTGAGTGAAATGAATGAATGATTTAGTATATTGGGTCAATCATTGAGCTGAATGAATGACTGAGCAGGTTGGGTCAATGATTGAGCTGAATGGATGATTGAGTAGGTTGGGTCAATGATTGAGCTGAGTTAATGATTGAGCAAGTTGGGTCAATGATTGAGCTGAAAGAGTGGTTGAGCAGGTTGGGTCAATGATTGAGCGGAATGAGTGGTTGAGCAGCTTGAGTCAATGATTGAGCTGAATGAATAGTTGAGCAGGTTGGGTCAAACATTGACTTGAATGAATGATTGAGTAGGTTGGGTCAATGAGTGAGCTGAATGAATGGTTGAGTTGGTTGGGTCAATGATTGACCTGAATGAATTGTTGAGCAGCTTGGTTCAATGATTGAGCTGAATGAATGATTGAGCAGGTTGGGTCAATGGGTGAGTTGAATGAATGGTTGAGCAGGTTGGGTCTGTGAGTGAGCTGAATGAATGATTAAGTATATTGGGTCAATCATTGAGCTGAATGATTGATTGAGAAGGTTGGGTCAGTGAGTGAGTTGAATGAATGATTGCGTAAGTTGGGCGAATGAGTGAGTTGAATGAATGACTGAGTATATTGGGTCAATGATTGAGCTGAATGAATGATTGAGTAGGTTGGGTGAAAGATTGAGCTGCATGAATGACTGAGTATATTGGGTCAATAAGTGAGATGAATGAATGACTGAGTAGGTTGGGTCAGTGAGTGAGCTGAATGAATGATTGAGCGGGTTGGGTCAATGATCGAGCTGAATCAATGGTTGAGTAAGTTTGGTCAGTGAGTGAGCTGAATTAATGATTGAGCAAGTTGGGTCAATGAGTGAGCTGAATGAGTGGTTGAGCAGGTTGGGTCAATGATTGAGCTGAATGAATAGTTGAGCAGGTTGGGTCAAAGATTGAGCTGAATGAATAGTTGAGCAGGTTGGGTCAATAAGTGAGCTGAATGAATGATCGAGCAGCTTGGGTCAATGATTGAGCTGAATGAATGATTGAGCAGGTTGGGTCAATGATTGAGCTGGATGAATAATTGAGTAGGTTGGGTCAGTGAGTGAGCTGAATGAATGGTTGAGCAGGTTGGGTCAGTGAGTGAGCTGAATGATTAGTAGAGAAAGTTGGGTCAATTATTGAGTTGAATGAATGATTGAGTAGGTGGGTGATTGGGTGAGTTGGAACTACCCAATACCCATTCATTTCAATATTGGAATTGATCATCCACATGCAGTCGACAAATGGCTTCTTTACCTTGAAATTATCAAATACATTTCTAACATTTTGATCCCCGACCGCGTCATACCAAAAGACGTTAAAATATGGTACATGTTGGTCCCTGCCTGGCGCTCGGCATTAATGGGTACAACAAGGACTGGTCGGCTCGGATTCAGTATAATGTGTCTGAGTGGGGTATTCATGCTTCACTGCGACATGGTATCTAAGTGAGCTAGCACTATAAAACCAGCTTAAGTCTGGGCTAGTACAAGCAGCCGCACATACACATACACACGCATGCACGTCGTCATATGAGCGAAATATTCTCAAGCACGACGTTAAACCCAATTTCACCTCGCCTCACCTGACACAGCGTCAAGGCAGACATGTTGTTTCGGAGGTTTACTCGTTCTTGTCAGTTCATCAATACCACACAGACTGGACTCAGCGATGTGAAAATGTTTTGAAAATCTAACAAAAGTTATCAATACCTAAAATGAATAATAAAATGGCTGAATACCCAATGACTAAACAACATCTTGAGCAATGGTACACAATTTGAACTTTTATGGTAGTACCGTATTTCCTCCACTCCACTAGTGTCTCCCGCCGTGATATTGCTAAAAGCGGCGTAAAACCATACTCACTTACTCACTCCTCCATTAAACATTGGGACGTACATTTCTCCCAGGCAACTTTTTATCATGAATGATAAAGAGGCTGAATACCCAATGACTCAACATCTTTTATTAGTTCTCTAAATCTAGAGCCAGAACATGTTATAGTAGACTCTAGTCGAATTTCTAAGAAATGTGGATTTTAAGGATGCATGAGGCATTTTTGAGTAAAAGCAAACAAACAGCATTTTCTAGGGTAGTTTTTCGTGCTGGGTACGAATCTGTTGTTTGTTAAGCTCAAAAATGCCCAATTATGTCACAAATTTGGGTCAAAGGTCAATGAGTGCAAAATTCAAATTTAAAAAAAGTGTTTTATTTATCATTAATAATGTTACCACAGGATTTCAGAATGTTGGATTTCATGGAAATGCTGAAGGAAAAATTTCGTATTTTCGCAAATAACTCCATTATGGAGCGACTTTTAGTTTTTGCGTGAAGAGCTACTTTTTACAAGCATTTTTGCTCAAAAATGGAAAGCAAGGCTGAAGCTTTTCCTTTTGTTGACAAAATTATATTCCAGGCAAACTGTTTAGATAATGATTTTAGCAACATAATTACCCAATTACCCAATGACGTTATTTTCAATACATTTGATGATCAAACTGCAGACAAAATACGACCAGCCCTAAAGTTTAATACACTTTCCAGCAGTACGAAGCGTCATAGCGTCATTCTCACTGACCTGGAAATACCTATTGTAAGTCCCGTCTGACGGGTAGCTTAGAGCTCTAATTTTATAACACGCAAACATTGACGATGTACGACCTAAATACATACACCGAGTTGTCTGTTTCAGTTAATATCAGCGAGACAGAGAGAGAGAGAGAGAGAGAGAGAGAGAGAGAGAGAGAGAGAGAGAGAGAGAGAGAGAGAGAGAGAGAGAGAGAGAGAGAGAGAGAGAGAGAGAGAGAGAGAGAGAGAGAGAGAGAGAGAGAGAGAGAGAGGCACACAACCAGAGAGAAACACACACAGAGACTTAGACACAGACAGACACACACACACACACACACACGCACGCACGCACACACACAGACAGAGAGAGAGACGGACACACACCACCACACACTCAGACAGACAGAGAGACTGTCACAGACAGAGAACACACACACAGACACACAAACAGAGAAACACACACAGACACTTAGAGACACACACACCCGCACACACAGACACAGAGAGAGACGGACACACACCACTACACACTCAGACAGACAGAGAACACACACACACAGACACACAAACAGAGACCTAGACACACAGACAGACACACACTCACACGCACGCACACACACAGACACAGAGAGAGACGGACACACACCACCACACACTCAGACAGACAGAGAACACACACACACAGACACACAAACAGAGAGAAACACACACAGAGACCTAGACACACAGACAGACACACACACGCACACACGCACACACACAGACACCGAGAGAGACGGACACACACCACCACACACTCAGACAGACAGAGAGACTGTCACAGAGAGAGAACACACACACACAGACACACACACAGACACACACAACCATAGAGAAACACACACAGAGACTTAGACACATATAAACACACACGCACACACACACAAACACAGAGAGAGACGGACACACACCACCACACACTCAGACAGACAGACAGAGAGACTGTCACAGACAGAGAACACACACACAGACACACAAACAGAGAGAAACACACACAGAGACTTAGACACACAGACAGACGCATGCACGCACGCACGCACGCACACACACACACGCGTTTTCGTCTGGTCATTATCCCCTCTGTTAGTTTGATATAACATTGTAATAATCAAATGTCTACTTCAAAGAAAATTGCCTCATACAATTCACAAATAAATAAATGTTTCCCGGGTGCATGGAATCTTAAACTTACTTGTTCCGGTTTCCGAATAGCTTTGGTGATGATTTTTGAGGTTTCCAACAGAAACCCCTCCGGGATGTCCCTAGCTGCCACATTCGTGAAGAGACTAAAAACCGGCATTGCTACGCTGACTCCAACACAAAGTATTTAGTTGACACTCGCCTCTGTCTTCGCTTATATATCAAGAACTTTGTTGTTTGCATTTCCGAAGGGTGTTGTTTGTTTATAGGTTCAAGCTGGTACGTACTGCACCCCAACGTGAATGCAGAGGGGCTGGACAATCGCTGGTATGGACGATTATAATATGCAAACGTGCAGTCGTGTCAGTGGGTCATTGATATGATATACCCTGATAGAAGTCGTTCCAGAAGTTTGTTGCATCAGTGACAAACATGATGTTTGATGCAATTCCCTATTTTACTTGCACCATACGAATTATTTCAGGTGACTTTGCATATGTGAATGACGACTGCCAACGGCAGCTCACCTTCGCGAACACCTGGTATCAGTTTACTGTTTCATAGTGATTCATAAACACATGCTCTATCACATTATAACAATCACATGACTTTCTGGTCCAGACTCGAATGTTGACAAACAACATCGTACAGCTGTATTAAATTACATTTGTGACGTCATTCCATTGTCTGTTCGCTCCATTACTTTTCAGGAATGGAGCGATGTGTACCAGTTTCAAAATAAAACCTTCATTTTGTCATTTTGACATTTAATTTTGATAACAGAAATATTCCCAATACTTCGAATGTAATTTAAGTAGGGTAATATCCTCGTAACTCTCCATTCCTTAAAAATAATGTGCCTCGGCCCCTCCGGGGCCTCGGCTCCATTATTTTTAAGAAATAGGGAGTTACTCGGACATTACCCTCTACGTATTGTTGAAATACATATTCATGTTATAGTCAGAATTGGACAATCGCAGATATGTCTTATGGATGTGGTTGGGTTTTGTCGCTTCTATACCATGATAAACTCACACGAGATGGGTCTCGTTAGCCGCCTCCTACGACAAGCATAGTCGCCTTTTGTGGCAAGCATGGGTTGCTGAAGATCTATTCTACCCCGGATCTTCACGGGTCTCGAAGTTAGTATACAGAGTTGGGTATCCATATTAAGCTGTGGCATGAAGAGCTAGCAATATCAAACCTGCATTAAGCCGGGCCAGTATTACACATACACTTTAGAACTGGGTCAGGGCTTGCTGTTATGCACGCCGTTATGTAAGCTGAAACGGGGGGCACTTTGTTTGTGATATTGCAGATTTCATACCTGTTGACAACGTTTCACGATATAGATGACATGTTACTGACTCAGTCTACTACTCACGGTACTTACTGACATGTGAGAGGTTTATCTGTGTTAATGTGTTGTTGTTTATGAGGTTCCCATTATTCACATAAAAGCAGGCAAAATAGTTTTTCTTATCACAAATAAGAATACAAATCCAGGGATGTGACTAGAATAGATTCATTGGAAATAGATGATATTTTAATACAGATGGTATTTTAACCTTATGGAGATGGACACTCTGATGTTCATTAATGTGCGTTCTCACGGTGTGACTTGTAGTAACAACTTGTAGCATACGACTTGTAGTATACGACTTGTAGTATGCAACTTGTAGTATACGAATTGTAGTAACAACTTGTAGTATACGACTTGTAGTATACGACTTGTAGCATACGACTTGTAGTATACGACTTGTAGCATACGACTTGTAGTAACAACTTGTAGCATACGACTTGTAGTATACGACTTGTAGTAACAACTTGTAGCATACGACTTGTAGTATACGACTTGTAGCATACGCCTTGTAGTAACAACGTGTAGCATACGACTTGTAGTAAGAAATTGTAGCATACGAGTTGTAGTATACGACTTGTAGCATACGACTTGTAGTAACAACTTGTAGCATACGACTTGTAGTAACAACTTGTAGCATACGACTTGTAGTAATAACTTGTTGCATACGACTTGTAGTAACAACTTGTAGCATACGACTTGTAGTAACAACTTGCAGCATACGACTTGTAGTAACAACTTGTAGCATACGACTTGTAGTAACAACTTGTAGCATACGACTTGTAGTATACGACTTGTAGCATACGACTTGTAGCTAAGAGCAGAGATTTTGTAGAATTGCGACTCTATTTGTTTCAGCAGTATTACAGCTGTCGATGTTGTAAACAAACCGAGTCTGCGCCAGACAATTCAGTGATTGTCACCTTGCGATACGAAGACAGAGCATGTGTTATGAATCAGCAGTGATGATACCAGGTGTTCGCGGAAAGGTGAGCGTATCCTGCCCCACCGTTGGCACACGTCATAAACATATGCAAAGTCTACCCAATTGCATCCTCGATAATCTCCAGGGTATACGTTACGATAACTCTCCACTATACCCTGGATGCATCCATTGGCTGGCTCTGCATTCTCACAGTAGCCAATCAGCTAAGCCGCCGTTACAGCCGAGCTTGCCAGTGTCAACAAAGATAGCGGTCGCAGTCGCGAAGGTTTGTTCGCAGTGCCACTCAGATTTTTGGGGAAATATTAAAGACAAATTCACAGATCTGAAACTTTCAAAAAATATATGAAAGAACTCCTTCTACTTCTTATAGAGTACCTCTGCATCAATTGTGTTGCCAAGTGTAAACGGTTAGATAATTTAAGAAGCGAAAGTGCAAGTCCAAACATTGATTACACAACAGTCTCGTTTCCTGTTGACTGGGTTCCGTCCTATTGCGAAACTTAGTACAATATCCAGTATAGAATTTTGAGACCAATTCATTTAACTGGATACATAAATATCGATCAGTACTAAATGATACATCTAGGCACTTGTATAATGCAACACCACGTTCCTTATAATCCTTGCAAACATGTCGTGCAGCGAGCTCTGACAAACAGAAACCTGGAAATCGAGGAAATCTCAAAACTAGGCTCTGCCGCTAGAAAGGTTTGTCGGTCTGGTACTGACTTGATATTATATCAATCACATTGTGCCTTAAAGAACTACATTGAATAAGCGCAAAAAACACATAACAGGTGTAACCAGTGAGCCAGATGCATTGTGAATCATTTTACGACCAAACTGGGGCAGTCTGTGACGTCTTAGTTAAGGTTATGCTGCCTACACCTCGCCATAAAATAAGAAATACGATGCTATTAAAGTTTAAAATTAAAATTCATAAGTAAATACCATTTTCTTATGAAACAAGGAATTGGAATTCAGTGTAACCATGGTTGTTTGTGATGTCTTTTTTGAATTTCACACGAGAAAAATTCGGATCGGCTTAAAAGTAGGTAATTGTCTGAATAGGTTAATGAGACTCATGTTTCAGTTTGGTTGTGAGTGGTACGCTCAACTTCCCAGCGTAGGCACCTGATTGGATAAAAAGCCAGGCAAGGGAGGTAATAAAATCATCGCCCCAAGCCATGGATGCATCCAGGGTATAGTGGAGAGTTATCGTAACGTATACCCTGGAGATTATCGAGGATGACCTAGTTGTTCACCTGAAATAATTTGGGAACGTATGGTACAAGTCAAAATAGGGAATTGCATCGGACATCACGCCTAAGAATCATGCAGAGGTGGATAAGTCCAAAATTTCATATTCACTTGAAATTTTGTCATTCTCTTTATTTGGCCTTGTGAAATGTCATGTCACTCAGAAATGTGTTTCTGTTCTCAATAGTTTTCATTAATTAGCCGTTAATTAAAGTTCTACGAAATTGACCCAGAATCGCGTTTGAAAATGTAAGAAAACACTATTTTTCAGTTGACAATATTGTTAAAACGGTCTACTCCTATTTGTGAGAACTCCCAATTGTGAGACTCCCAGTTATGAGACAGTGGAGTAGGTAATTAACAAACAAAACACACCATACTCCCCTGTCTGATAGAATGGATTAACCCTAGCTAATTACTGATTTGCTATGTAACTGAATCTTGTGGAAGTCTTAATGAAACTTTATAAGATAAATTGATTAACATACACTTTGTGTAGGTAACTTTGTGATCATTTGAAAGAGAAATTAATTTACCTACTCAGATTTACATCCTTCTCCGAAACTACAAGATATAGTTTAAGAAATACAAGTTTCTGCCTCTTATGCCAAATCCTTTTTACCCGGCACTACCCGTTATTATTGTTATTACCTGGATACCATTTTGAACAGAAACAAAGAATTTGAATCTGTCCACGATTATATCATGAAGACACAACGCTTCAAATTTTCTCAGGAAAATACTTAATTTTTACACAACAACCTTCTCATGATTGATTTATATTCCTACAATAGCTTGTTAGACACACACAACTGTAAGTCTCTAATTATGACTAGTTAGAGAATAGTTGTATTTGATATATACTTAAAAATATATTTATGCAATAGTCAATATCGATGACGTCACATCCTCCATTTCATTTTGTATTATAAATTGCATGGGAGCTGTGTTAACATAAGCAGTAATGCTTGATCACCAATTCCAATTCATTTTCATAAATAATAATAAAATATGTTTAAACCGAAATTACTTTCAAACTTCATAATAGTCTATTTCTTCTGTGTAAATAGAACTCATTTCTGGTGTCCCCCGCCGTGATGTTACTGGAATATTGCTAAAAGCGGCGTAAAACCAAACTCAGTCAGTCAGTCAGTGTGTAAATAGAATCTTTGATAATCTATTTCATTAATCTACTCATCAATGACTCCTGTGGGTACTCTTCAACAACTGGGCTGATCCCACTTTCATTGTAGGGATGTGGAAACACCACCTATGTGCACTGAACCATTAATTAATGTGTCTCACAACTGGGAGTTCTCACAAATGGGAGGACACCGTTAAAACCATTCATGCTGTCAGAATTCTTTTAATTTGTATTGATAGAATACATATAACTTTCACTTCAGTTATATTTTGAAGAGTTGATGAGTACAGCTCCATAGCAACGGTTGTCGTTAGTTGGTTGGTTGGTTGTTTGGTAAGTTGCTTAGTAAGTTTAGTTACTAAGTTAAATAAATAATTGAACAAATAAATAAATATATAAATCTAAAAATATAATATACACTAACCCTACTCAGACAAACAGCATTCGGCCATATATTGACTATAAAACATTCTCACTACATATTTCAATTCGAAGATCACATACATACATACATCACATATTCACAACAACATATTCACAAGGCGGGTACACACATGTACAGAGCAAAGGCAAGGAAGGATCTAAAATACACACTAGAGTGAGGATACCATGGAATACAGATATTTACAAAATAGGACAATCATACATCTCCATGACATTTCATCTATGTGTTCAGTAACTGGTATTTCACCTCCAGAAAAGAGAGACATCATTTCATCTTCTGGCAGTAATTCTATTAGTACAGATACACTGACATGAAAAAGATCTAAAACTTTGGAAAAGAACTGATTCCCGTAGTACATATAATGTTCACAATGTAGAATTATATAGCAGTCATAGTCATTACATTTTGAAACTTTTGATTGAGAATAAATGATTTGTACACGAAATCATCAGGTGAGAGTCCAGGTGATGAAGGAGTAAGCATACACTCCGAAAAGTCGTGTTATTCACAATAATGAAGTTGACATTCATAAATCTTGCTTTTCTTATGCATTCCACTTCTAAATGCCCTTTAAAGATTTGAGGTTACACATACTTCACAGTTACAATTGTTTTATTTATTTACAAGCTAGGTCTCCTCAGCAGGGAACACTAATTAGGACTGTTCCATTTCAGCCATGGGTGTTGTCATCCCCTACTTCATTAGTGTCTAAGTTATGGTTGTCTAAGATATGGCTGTCTAAGATATGACTGTCTAAGTTATGGCTGTCTAAGATATGGCTGTCTAAGATATGGCTGTCTACGTTATGGCTGTCTAAGATATGGCTATCTAAGTTATGGCTGTCTAAGTTATGACTGTCTAAGTTATGGCTGTCTAAGTTATGGCTGTCTAAGTTATGGCTGTTTAAGATATGGCTGTCTAAGTTATGGCTGTCTAAGTTATGGCTGTCTAAGATATGGATGTCTAAGATATGGCTGTCTAAGATATGGCTGTCTAACTTATGGCTGTCTAAGATATGGCTGTCTAAGATATGGCTGTCTAAGATATGGCTGTCTAAGTTATGGCTGTCTAAGATATGGCTATCTAAGATATGGCTGTCTAAGTTATGGCTGTCTAAGTTTTGGAAGATAACCCATGGGAACGGTAACGGAGAATAAACACTTGGACAAATTGACATTGACATGGACCTGTCATTAAACCAATTACAAATTTTGATTAGTGATACAAGTTCTATTCCAGCAATGTGACGACAAATCAAGTCTGGACCAGACAATCCTATGATAGATACGATCAACACCGTCCTGGGATCTCAGGCCACCAACACCTGCCGCCAGATCAAATTGGTTGCCTCTCACGACCGGCGGAGATCATATTTACAGGCTACGGTGCAGTTAGAAACATTCTGACTGCAGCCTAAAACAACATTCACTCATAGAAAATGGAACCAATAATTCCAGTTGCACATGTTTAATACAAATCTAGTTGGTCACAGTCTGCATAATTCTCTCTAATAGCAATACAGGAAAATCAATAAATCTGTATTAAAATATACAATTTTCAAATCCATCTTGACTTTTCCGCATATTGGTTCCTCTTTAAAGATAATTCTACAGAAAGCATCCTTCATAGTTTGGAGTGGAAGGCCATGGGAAGAAACGCCAGGTTGTTCGCACATCAAACTGGAAAACTGCATATCCCACAGGGCCGTGTCCTTTACCACTGGATTTGAATTTGGAACAAACGACTGATTCAATTATGTTAATATGTAAGATATTTTTCATCGCGACTGAAAATAATAGTTCCTTACGAAAGTATAGATAATTGACAATGCAACCCGTACAGGTCATATAAAAGCCTTTTGAAAATGTAACTGTATTTAATTAACCGTTTTATTTTGCTTCATGACATTATTCAAATTACCTCAGCAGAATAAGCATTAGTATGTTAAAGGGAAATACAACGACCTGATACATTTTAACGCCCCTACTTCAGTGGTGATTCCTAGAAGCTTTACATCAGTAGGTGCTCTCCTGTTACATTGACTCATCACCAGTGTGCGAAACAGTTTCCGAACTTTGCTAGCCAGTCGTGCTAGCTATGCCTGAAAGTTACCAGCCCTCAAAATAATTCACAGCTCGAAATTTGAATGTAGAAACTAAGAAAAGATTACAAAAAAGGTAAAATACCATTATTTATCAGGCCACAATCTTGCATGATTAAAAAGTATAATATAACTTAACAAGTCCGAGAGAGTCAAATATTTAAAAAATGACCCATGGAAATTCACAAGCCAGTCGGGTCAGTGACTGTGGAGATTTTCTGGTCCGACTAGACTTTTACTAGTCCCGGGCTAGCGGGCCAGTGGCTATTTCGCACACTACTCATCACACAGATGCTGCTGGTGGAGAACATTTTAATCATAAGGTTGAGAGTGACAACTCCTCACTACTGACACTACAGATAATCATGTGATGATTGGTGTCTTTGAAGGTTACATTAAAGCCGCCCATTTCGGGTCTTTCACCAGCTCCCCAAACGTGGTCCCACCATACCCAACCTCACACAGCTCCATGTTGGTGAATTTGATGTAGTTCCTGAAAACAGAGAAAAAATAATCAGAATTTTCACTCTACTTGTGGCAGCTGGCCAACCCATATGGCGACGTTTTCAGCAAAAATATCAAGGAACAGACCCTCCCCGTAGTGGCCGCCCACCCGTAACGACCCCACGTCAAGACAGATGGATTCGAACCACGCACCTCAGACACAGGTTCCAGCCAGCAACCCTCACAAACCGTACCATAATTTGCAATAGAATTGAGTCTGAGAGAGCATTTTTCCCAACGTGAATGTCATCCGTGCCAGACACCAATTCCGACGGGCAATTCTGTCTCCTGAACATCGACGTCTCCAGGGTAGCAGACAACACCTCTTTATCGTTCTTGCATCAGAACAGCCTTGGGGTGACGTTTCATCCCGATAACGCCAGACCACACGTTGTTGCAGCGGTATCTTATTCAGAACAACGTTAATGTGTTCCCTGGACCGCAAGATGCCCTGGTCTGCCAGCAGTTGGACACTTCTGGGGTGGGATGGAGCGACGTTTACGACGTCATCCGAATAGTCCAGACAACGCTGCCTGTCCCCAGGGGCTCCTTTCACGAAGTAACCTTTACCAAGGTTAACCTTACCTACCATTCTTTAACATTGCACTAAGGTTACCTTGGTGACTTACGATCACCTTAGTGCTTTGTGAAAGGAGACCCAGGGTGCCGTTGTAGAAAGCGATCTTAGCGCTAAGGTGACCGTAACTCCCATAACTTAACATAGACTTTAGGTAGCTTAGCGCTAAGGTTGTTTTGTACAACAGTACCCAGGACAACGCTGCCTGTCCCCAGGACTTTAACGGATCTCATTGAGGCGGAGGGGTCAGCCACAATGTGGACTCACTTGCTACTGACCGAGTGAACTTGCGTATGGACTGCTGGCCGTAACCATACCTTGAAGCATTGTCTTTCCAGGTAATAAGAGTAAAAGTTTAACACTGATTCTGCTTGCTGCTTGTGTGTCACTAAACCCTTTCCCTGTGAATATACTACAGCAGTTCCAGAAAGCACCATCTATTGCTTCTTACCTTGTATTGTCAATACCAAGTTTGCTTTTTAGGAATTCTGAAATTTCCTTGGACATCTGTATGTTTTCCTCGGCACTTATGTGTCCAATAGCCTGGAGCTCGGAGTTGGCACATGGTTCCGACGTCCCCCCGTGGGTCATCATCTGACCTGGGTGAATCCTTACCGTTATATACTGAAATGAATGAATGATTTATTTTTTTTAGAAATGCGTCAGTGATTAAGTTGAGTGAATGATTGATTAGTTTGGGTCACATTTTTTAGGGGCATTTTAGAAGTTGGGACGTACAATATTACACAAACTTTATGGATAACAACTTCTTAAGTTTCGTGAGTGCGACGTTTCGATACAGATTCTTGTACCGTTGTCAAGCAGGAATGTAACATGAAGGTAAGGGGATGTATATATACTGAATGTAACAAAGAAAACAACATAATTAACATGGCGTGGAAGCCATAGATGTACAAATCGAAAGGGGGAAGTTTGAAAAAATGATATACAGTAGTTTCGGCTTTATTGGAGGAGTGCACCATAAGCGGATGGAGTGACGCTTCCTCGGTCTCGATTGCTCGTGGGCTTTTGGCGTTTCTTGTGGATGGCTTCGGTGAGCTTGCGTTTACTGAAGTCCGTTTCATTGTTAAGAAATTGTTATCCATAAGTTTGTGGAAGTCGCGGTGGCTGAGCGGGTTAGGCGGCTGACTTTGTGTGCTGGCGATTTGGTGCCTGACTCTGAAGGTATGGGTTCGAATCCCGGATGAGACTCAACCCAACAAAAGTACTAGAATCTGTACTTTACTAAGAAAGTGTAATCCCAAATATAACACATGTTACATCCATAAGTTTGTTCAATATAGTTTGGGTCAGTGATTCAGTTGATTGAATGATTGAATAGGTTGGGTCATTGAGTAAGTTGAATGACTGATAAATTGAAACGACCAGATATCCACTCTTTTCAAAATCAGAATTTATCATCCACAAGCAGTACACAAGTGGCACCCTTACCCTACCCTTTTTTTTAAACGACCACTCGAAAGTTTCCAGTGTCTATGGAAATGTTTGTGGTGTACTGCAAGTCCCAAGGGTACACGAGAGCTCTAGATGAGTTGATCTATTTTTTATAAATTCGATCAAAATCACGATTACGAACTTGCTTTAGTTTTTCAAATGTGTACAAATATACATGAACACCATCTCAGACATAACTTTTACACCGTCGTTTAAAAGTTATCTACATTCCGAGGCAGAACGTTTAACCGAAACCCGACGTTTACCGTTATCGGATTCCCTATACACTGCGTCTTATGAAGACAATACGTTAACCTGTTATCAGAAGCCATAACAGACACCAACCCGTGAAGATCAGGGTTAGAATTGATCTTAAGTAACCCATGCTTGTCGTAAGAGGCGACTAACGGGATCGGGTGGTCAGGCTCGCTGACTTGGTTGACACAAGTCATCGTATCCCAATTGCGTAGATCGATGTTCATGTTGTTGATCACTGGATTGTCTGGTCCAGATTCGATTATTTACAGACCGCCGCCATATAGTTAGAATATTCCTGAGTGCGGCGTAAAACTAAATTCACTCACTCATAACAGACACCATTGCATCAGAGCAACGCACGAGTCTAAAATAGTAAGTAATTGAGTGAGTGAGCTGTTAGCAATATTCCAGCAGTATCACGGCGAGGGACACCATAGATGGGCTTCACACATTGTACTCATGTGGAGAATCACACCCAGGTGTTCGGTGTGACGAGCGAACGCTGTAGCCACTTATCTACCCCACCGTCCCAAAATAGTAATGAAGATAACATCGATATGATCGATTTGCTTCGTTTTACCTAGTAGTCGACAGTAGTCGTTGCCATCTATTAACAAACTTACAAAGCGATAACATTTAATAATAGGGGGACGTTATTTTCTATAAATTTTAGAATTAAACTGCAGACAAAATACGACCAGATATGAAACGTTAATACCCATCCCAGCAGAACGAAGCGTCATTTCCACTGACCTCGATCTGTAAATATCTCTTAACCACGTCTGTCGGGTAGAGCAGTTTTATTTTGGACAAAGCAAATGACCTCGATCTGTAAATATCTCTTAACCACGTCTGTCGGGTAGAGCAGTTTTATTTTGGACAAAGCAAATATTGACGATGTTCGTCCTAAATACTGCGAAGCATTCCTGGTCCCAAACCACGCAGTCCACTTTACAAGCAACATCAACTGTGATGTGTATTTACAACTGGAAAAGGGCGGTGGGGTAGCCTAGTGGTTAAAGCGTTCGCTCGTCACGCTGAAGGCCCGGGTTCCATTCCCCGCACACATGGGTACAATATGTGAAACCCGTTTCTGGTGTCCCTGCCGTGATATTACTGGAATATTGCTAAAAGTGCTGTAAAACCATACTCACTCACTCACTACAACTTGAAGAGAGTTTAGCAGCTTGAGCTATGTTTGAGCGGGTCATTTTCCCAATGTAGTATATTTCGGGTTACATCAGTGATGTGCCCGCACAGAAAACTACAGAATTACAAGAAAACACAAAAGGACGGTTTCCTTAATAACGCATTTGGCACAATACACAAATAATCTTCTTTGGCTCAAAATGATACCTGTTAAAAAGATGGCGCCAGAGAGAGGATCAGGCAACATGGCTATGTGATGAGACAGACAGACAGACAGATATAGTTTATTAAAGTGTCACGTGAACGATTACATGAAATAAAATACACAATAGACGCAGTAAAATACGTTTATTTCTAACCTGGGGTACGTCGTACAATGAATATCTAGTGTACCCTCAACGTGTTTGGATAACTGCCTCTATTCTAGGTCTGATACGTCATCATACACAAGCTGAACTTGAACATAATTCTGTTAGCGGTCAACATATTTAGGGATGCTGTAATAATATGGGTAATCGACGCATCTTCAAATGCAATGACCACAGTATTGACATCATAGCTTTTATGGAAGAGGCTTTGAAAACACGAACATTGCGTGACATTGCAGCAATTTTATCTAAATATGTTAAGATCTTTTAAGGTGGAATAGATTTGAAGTAAATGATGTCTATTTGACTGTAAAATATTTGCTTTGAGTGAGTGAGTGCTTAGAAAGGCGATTTTAAACAGAACAGTGCAGTCCGACATTGCGTCATGATATACCATTTTTAAACTCAGCAATTTTAAACTGAACATCTCTTGGTTTTCATTTATAGACCATTGGTTAAACAACTTTAGTTTTTGGGATTACACAACTCGTTTACAGAACATTGACTTACCATGATTAAACTCAACAATTCTTGGTTTTCTTGGGTTAACCAACGTATTTATAGAGCATAGATATATATCATCATTAAGCGTAACAACTATCGGGTTTTTTGGTTAAAAAGTTCATTTAATATGGCATTGATCTATCATGATTAAACTCAACAACTTTCGGTTTTCGTGGGTTAAACAACTCATTTGTTGAGCATTTTACCAATAATAACAGATTAAGGCAAACAATGAAATAAAACCATTACTACCAGCGACGATTGGTATCTAACATTCAATGCTTGTTGTAAGAAGTTATTTAATGGATTAGATGGTAAGATTACCTTGTTGAATGTGTGCCATCATACCTTACATCGTGTGCTCATAACATCAATCACTAATTCTCTGGTCCTAACCCTTTACAGGTCACCCGTGAAGGTCCGGGTTAGAATAAACCTTCAGTAAGCCATGCCTGTCGTAAGTGGCGACTAACGGGCAGACTCGATTATATACAGACCGCCTGCCAGATCGATATGCTGTTGATCTCGACTCGATTATTTAGCTCGAATATAGCTGAGTGTGGTGTAAAACTAAACTCACGCACTTACTCTTTACAGGTCAGTATGGCACAACTGGAATTTACCGTATTAAACACCAGCCTCACACAAAATCACCCACAAGAAGCAAGTGGTTAAGGTAGTCCCCGTTTTACGGCTCTTGTGTTCAAACATCATCTTGATTAATGACGCCAGACCCAAAGATGAAGTGTATTCAAGTATCGTAGACCTCTATGCAGATTCCAGGCTACGTTATCAGTCCCTAGCAGAGTATGAATTTCGTGGCGACATCGTGGGACGTCGGCCAGGTTGAGAGTGACTCGACTGAATACGTTTTACTATATATCATTTATGGGGACTGACGCCTGGATTGAAATCCCAATTATTATTTTCATTATGATATTCTTTTCTGTTTCCTGAACCACACACACAGACACACACGCACACACACACACACGCACGCCCCCCCCCCCGACACACGCACAGACAGACACGCACGCACGCGCGCGCACACTCACACACACACACACACACACACACACACACACACACACACACGCGCGCGCGCACACACACAAAAGCTCCACCAAAAGTCCAAAACATGTCTTTGATATCAAGACATGTTTTGGACTTTTTTTGGAGCTTGTGTGCGTTCGTGCGTGCATGCGTGCGTGCTTGCGTGCGTGCGGGTCTTGTGTGTGTCTGTGTCTGTGTCTTTTTGCCTTGTCATTTTCTCTCAGTTTTGATAGGACTAGTGTAACAATCAAATTTCGACTTCAAAGAACATTGGCTATTCACAGACATGTTGTGGCTTCGAATAATGTTTCTTTCTGGTGCATTGAAATATAGACTTGAAACTTGAAAACTTGAACTTACACTTTCTGGTTTCCGAATGGCTTTGGAGATAATCTTTGTGGTTTCAGACAGAAACCCCTTTGGGATGGCACTTGCTGCCACGTTCGTGAAGAGAAGAAAACACGGCATGGCTATCCTTACTCCGAGACACAAACGTTTTAGCTGTCACTCGTTTCTGTCCCCGCTATATATATGAAGACCTTTGTTGTTTTGCAAATCAGCCGGGTGTTGCTGGTATTTGGTTAAGCCGGGTCGCACTGCACTCCAACGAGTATGAGATAACACAAATATATACTATCCCCCAAAAGAAACGCATAGGCGATTGGTATTTTTTAAAATCTATTAATTACCTATTGTGTTCAAACAATCGTCAAAATATGTAACAAAAGTGTTGATAACATGATTTTACACAATTGCACAAGTACAAAATCGAGTTTACCTGAAAATGTTGATCTTGATGAGATTTCGTACAAGGATTAAAAAGGCATCGCCACAACGCAACAGAAATCACCTTCCAGTTGAAATTGTGCAGTAAAGAGCATGCACTGTCTGGCAATAAAATTCCAGATTACTTTCGGAAATTGGCATTCGTTTTGAAGGAGTTTCAAGGTCAAATCCCCACGCGACGTCTTGACTCTGCGACACGGAACATCGCCATTGAAAGAATGGAGATTATCAGCACGAAATCACGGCTTGCAGCTCGTTGCAACCAAACAGGTATAACAAATGACCGTCCCCGTACAGGCAGACCTCGAGTCACCACTGCAGCCCAAGATCGGTACATCCGGGTACTACATTTGCGTGATCGTACTGCCACGGGTGAGAGCACAGCAGCCAGGGTGCCTGGACTTTGGAGGATATCCGGTCAATCTGTACGGAACAGGTTGAAAGAGATTGGTCTGAGGGCCAGGAGACCCGACGTCGGGACCGTGCTACGTCGTCACCATCGCGCTCAACGTCTTCGTTATCTAAGAGTATCCACTTGGTTGTATAGACATTCCCTTCTTCTAAACTGGTGTAAAAATCCATGCACTAAAGTCTATTTGTGGACGAGTTATACATGTTTGAAAACACAACATTTTCGCAACAGATTTCTGGCCTATGCGTTTCTTTTTTTGGATAGTATATTCACTTGGGCAACCATATTACCCGACTCCGATGCATATGTGTACCTCGAACTTTGACCAAACAAACGTTTCTGAAGGAGCCCATAGAGTAGACTGGCGATGTGTAATAAACTTGAAGAATACATGAACATTGCGCTAACTTAGTTTTGTTATCTCCATGTTTAGATATTTCACGTATAGGTTTAAAGTAAGTGATATTTAAGACTCAGTGGGATCGTGTGTTCAGTTTACACTTTATCCAAATCAGTCGATTTTTATATGCGACAGTGCAGTCTCTCTTGTCAATGGGTCATTGATATGATATACCCTGATAGAAGTTGTTCGATCAAGGTTACAACATTCCGTACAGTTTTCAAGACGTTTTATGGTAGACATGTGGAGGATATTTCCATGTTTGATGCACCAGTGACAAAATGATGCCCGATGCAATTCCCTATTTTGACTTATACCATACGTTCCCGAATTATTTCAGGTGAACAACTGGCTTGTCTTTGTATATGTTTAAGTGCAACATGCACATGTCAAATAAAAGTATTCATGATTTAAGAATCTGCTGTACTTCAGCAGACTAAGAGTTATTATGTTCAAGGTGGAATACAATAATTGTTCGACCATGTGAGTAAACCGAGGAAATGAAAGAATAAATCAAGTGAATGATTGAGTAAGCAGAGGAAATGAAAGAATAAATCAAGTGAATGATTGAGTAAGCCGAGGAAATGAAAGAGTAAATCAACTGAATGATTGAATAAGCAGAGGAAATGAAAGAATAAATCAAGTGAATGATTGAATAAGCAGAGGAAATGAAAGAATAAACCAAGTGAATGATTGAATAAGCTGAGGAAATGAAAGAATAAATCAAGTGAATGATGGAATAAGCAGAAGAAATGAAAGAATAAACCAAGTGAATGATTGAGTAAGCAGAGGAAATGAAAGAGTAAATCAAGTGAATGATTGAATAAGCAGAGGAAATGAAAGAATCAATCAAGTGAATGATTGAGTAAGCCGAGGAAATGAAAGAGTAAATCAAGTGAATGATTGAATAAGCAGAGGAAATGAAAGAATAAATCAAGTGAATGATTGAATAAGCAGAGGAAATGAAAGAATAAACTAAGTGAATGATTGAATAAGCTGAAGAAATGAAAGAATAAATCAAGTGAATGATTGAATAAGCAGAAGAAATGAAAGAATAAACTAAGTGAATGATTGAATAAGCAGAGGAAATGAAAGAATAAATCAAGTGAATGATTGAATAAGCTGAGGAAATGAAAGAATAAACAAAGTGAATGATTGAGTAAGCAGAGGAAATGAAAGAGTAAATCAACTGAATGATTGAATAAGCTGAGGAAATGAAAGAATAAATCAAGTGAATGATTGAATAAGCAGAAGAAATGAAAGAATAAACCAAGTGAATGATTGAATAAGCAGAGGAAATGAAAGAATAAATCAATTGAATGATTGAATAAGCTGAGGAAATGAAAGAATAAACCAAGTGAATGATTGAGTAAGCCGAGGAAATGAAAGAATAAATCAATTGAATGATTGAATAAGCTGAGGAAATGAAAGAATAAACCAAGTGAATGATTGAGTAAGCCGAGGAAATGAAAGAGTAAATCAACTGAATGATTGAATAAGCAGAGGAAATGAAAGAATAAACCAAGTGAATGATTGAATAAGCTGAGGAAATGAAAGAATAAATCAAGTGAATAACTGAATAAGCTGAGGAAATGAAAGACGATCAAGCTCAACGATCAAGCTCAACCACTTTGGGTTTTGTTGTGTCTGTGTGTGTCTTTACTATCCTGAAAAGACCCAACAGATTCACAATGAAAGGTGGAGTCAGTGTATATCAGGTCATTGTGACCTGACAATAAATATTCAAGGTCATTGAGTCTCATATCAATTTCATGCTTACACAGTGAAAAGCACACCAAATATATTCTGACCCAGTTTGCACATAGTGGTGTATCGTTTCCTTTTCCAGTTTGAATATATAAGACAACCATATATCAATGGTTGTGGCACCCATTTTAAGATGCTCGTAAGATTGCACCACTTCAATATAATTTAGCGAGAGGTTTATTATGTAATTGTACAGCTTCAAGCATGCCCTGATGTGTCTCTGTGTGTCCGGTGTATGTGTCCTTGTGTCTAGTGTATGTGTCCGTGTGCGTAGTGTGTGTCTGTCTGTGTGTCTTGTGTATGTGTCTCGTTTGTGTTCGTGTCTTTGTCTGTCTCTGCCTGTGTCTCCGTGTACCTGGTGTATGTGTCCGTGTCCGTGTGTGCCTGTGTCTCCGTGTACCTGGTGTATGTGTCCGTGTCCGTGTGTGCCTGTGTCTCCGTGTATCTGGTGTCTGTGTCTGCCTGTGTCTGTGTGTATAGTGTGCGACCGTGTCTGTGTGTCTCTGTCTGTGTGTATAGTGTGCGACCGTGTCTGTGTGTGTGTGTCTGCCTGTGTCTCCGTGTATCTGGTGTATGTGTCCGTGTCTGTGTGTATAGTGTGCGACCGTGTCTGTGTGTCTGCCTGTGTCTCCGTGTATCTGGTGTAGGTGTCCGTGTCTGTGTGCCTGCCTGTGTCTCCGTGTATCTGGTGTATGTGTCCGTGTCTGTGTGTATAGTGTGCGACCGTGTCTGTGTGTCTGCCTGTGTCTCCGTGTATCTGGTGTATGTGTCCGTGTCTGTGTGTCTGTGTCTGCCCGTGTCTCTGGTGTATGTGTCCGTGTCTGTGTGTATAGTGTGCGACCGTGTCTGTGTCTGCCTGTGTCTCCGTGTATGTGGTGTATGTGTCCGTGTATGTGTGTCTGTGTCTGCCTGTGTCTCCGTGTCTCTGGTGTATGTGTCTGTGTCTGTGTGCATAGTGCGCATAGTGCGCGTCCGTGTCTGTGTGTCTGTCTCTGCCTCTGCCTGTGTGTCTGGTGTATGTGTCCCTGTCTATGTCTGTGTGCCAGTACCTGTGTGACCAGTAAGGATTTGCCTCAATAACAACAACAATTAGCAAACATTGAAATATGGAAATTTCCTCTCCATCCAGCCATGATTGTCTCTTATTCCTCAGGTGTGTCAGAGCGTATGTGCGCACGTAGGCATGCGTGTGTATGTTTATATATTGTCATACCTTGAATACCTTCTCAACTGTAATCACATGAATATCATTTCTTAATGTTTTTTTAGTTATATGTGATAGCTCATAAAGATGTTACAGCAACGTAGAATCATGTCCCAAGGCCGGACCCATGCTGAGCCGTGATGTCGGTCTGCATTACAGGTCACAGTGACCTGGTAATAAATCTTCAGTCACGGAGCCTCATATCAATTTACACAAGAACAAGCATATCAACAAACAAATAATTCTGACGAAGAATCCCCACAACCGTCTATCGTTGGCTTTTTAAGTGAAAATGTTTTAAACTGGCAAGACTAGCTTTAAAATGTTTGTCAGTTTTTGACACAATAATATGACGTAAAAAGGGGTTGATAGTGTGTGTGTTTTTAAAAATGACCAAAATGTCCTGATGTGAAGCATCTTGACGTCTGGTCAGTTTCTTCCCTTTACTCTTTATATAAAATATTTTAGCATTATCAAAAGTTAGTCAAATTTCTGCCTAAAACATTGACCATTTAAATAAAATATTTCAGTTAGGAAATTAATGTCCTGCTTCTGCACGAAAGCTGAAACTTACATTTTCCGGTTTCCGAATGGCTTTGGAGATGATTTTTGTGGTTTCTGACAGAAACCCCTTTGGGATGGCACTTGCTGCCACATTCGTGAAGAGAAGAAATGTCGGCATGGTTATACTGACTCCGAGACTCAAGGTTGTCTATGTATGTCTTGGCTCGGGTTTCGTTGTATGAACTTTAGTCTGTCTCACTGTCCTTGAACGATATTATTTTTTTTCCGCCAAGACCAATCTGTTATGTATCGTATGTTTTAAAGGAGCTCTGAAAGGAGCAAGTCAAGATTTTCCTCAGTTAAGAGTGAGTGAGGGAGTATAAATTTGCGCCGCTTTTAGCAATAATCCAGCAATATCACGGCGGGGGACACCTGGAAGGGGCTTCACACATTGTATGTTGGGAATCGAACCCGGGTCTTCGGCGTGACGAGCGAACACTTTAACCACAAGGCTACCCCACCACCCCATCACCAACAAGAAAACTCACTTCAAGGGACAGGTTACAGGGTAAACATATTGAAATGTCATGGCTTGCTGGACGTATATCTTCGCAGTGAATCTTCCATCCCATTGGGCTACTTTTCTATTTGAATGTCACTTTCTGCTTCTACCAAACTTATATATTTTCATAGGCTAAGCATCAGTGAGGGTGGGACGAAACTGTGAACTTCGGATCCAGTGAAGACAATATGCATTGTTTAACCCTTACTAATATCATTTCTATAATACACTCTTCAAAAAAAGAAACGTATAGGTGATTTTGAGAATATTGGACTCATGTAGCTGCGGCAAAAATACAAATATATTATTTCTTTCCAAAACGTTATCGTTGTGTGATTGTAAACAACGTCAGCGCCAAAACGCAGCAACTTAATCTTTCCCCCTTGTTTTAGAAGCGTTTGAAGAAAAGCATGCGGTATCGATCACTATAAAAAGGTAAACGTTATGTTGAATTTTGTCATTCGTTTTGCCTGGAAAAGAAGAAATCATCATGCCACGACTGAATGCCACCAATCGAAACATCGCCTTGAGGCAGGGGAGATCGCCCGTGAAGCGGCCGTCCAAGAGTTATTTATACCACCCAATACCAGGACCGCTACATCCGGGTTGCTCACATGTCACCGTCTTGCCACAGCCGTGGAGACTGCACAATGCTTCCCTGGTTGGAGAAGAATTTCCAACAAAACTTTCAGGAATCGACCAAGAAGACAAGTTGTCACCCCTGTTTTGAGTTGGTGTCGTAGAGTCTGGAACTGGAACCTTAGAAACTGGATGGGAGTTTGGCTCAGTGATGAATCATGATTTCTTCTTCACCGGCGAGATGGAAGGCAGCGGGTTTAGCGTCGGAGAAATTAACCGTTTTGCCCCTAATTGCATTCTACTGTTTCGGTGGAGATAGTGTCATGGTGTGGGGTCAAATATCCAGCACACAAAGATCTGACTTAGTGGTGGTTCAGAGGGAATTCGCCAGCAAATCGATTCATCAGCGAAATCCTTGCACGTCACATGCTTCCGATTATTGGCCGATAGAGGGAATTGTTCCAGCATGACAACGCTACTTCACATACAGCACGCGTCACGGTCCGCACCCTTCCCAACTCTAACGTCAATGTCTTGCCATGGCTTTCCCGATACCCAGATCTAAACCCGATAGTGCACCTATGGGATAAACTCGTTCGACGTGTACGTCGAATTCAAAACAGACCTCAGACACTTCCACAACTGACCATCGCATTGCAAGAAGAGTTCGTCGACTTATCCAGTCTGTGCCGAGCAGTAATTGCTGCCAATGGTGGCCTTATAAAGTATTGACTTTGACGCCATCTTCTGGACTCAAGTAAACTGAAACACGACAATATAGGCTGCTGCTGTGTTGGCAAACTCTTTGCCTATAGACGTGTGAATTTCACCTTTTTACCATTGGAATTACATAAAATAATTGCTCTTAAACTAATACAATACATTATTATGCGTTTCTTTTTTTGAAGAGTGTGCTATATTACCTATATTCCTGTTCATGTACCTCGAAAAATCATTTCTCATTTACACTCTCATTTAGTACACCACATGTGGTGTCCCCGCCGTCATATTGCTGGAATATAGCTGAAGCGTCGCAAAACCATATTCGTTCACTTGTCATATATTCATAATATTTACAGGCTGATGTACATCTGGAACCTGTCGACTACAGTCTAAAACAAAATTCACTCATAGCAACCGGAACCCATCCTTACAGTTGTACATTAACATAATTTAGTTGATCACAATCTGCATTAACCTTTTTTGAACAGGAGAATGACATATGCATGAACATGTCTTCCGAATATTCAAGTATCAAATCAAACATGTCTATTTCTGATTAATTGTTTTACTGTGTTAAACGTTTTAGATCTATAGGCCGGTGATGTAGGCCGGTGATGTAGCCCAGTGGTTAAAGGCTTTGCACGTCCCGCCGGAGACCCGGGTTCGAGTCCTCACATATGTATACTGTATCAAGCACAGTCTGGTGTCCCCCGAAGGAAGTATTGCTGGGATAATGCGCTGTAAAACTATATTATTAAATTCATTCAAGTATTATAAAAAAGCATCGTGTATAATTCAGCGACGACAGATAGACTTTCAAATCACACACTGATAATGTCAGATAACATATGCGCACTAACT
This sequence comes from Haliotis rubra, assembly GCF_003918875.1. Lineage (NCBI taxonomy): Eukaryota > Metazoa > Mollusca > Gastropoda > Lepetellida > Haliotidae > Haliotis > Haliotis rubra. The sequence continues at coordinate 73,637 of NW_025765472.1, read as the reverse complement.
TACGTACAGTATTATGCCTAGATACGTACGAGACAACTTGATATGGCTTAATTCGTTGACAACGTGGTTGATGTCACACGGAACTGGCAAAGTATATACCTCGGCAGGATTGTGTCAATTTACGGACACTATCATGATTGAAGAAGTACGAGACAGCTTGATATTCTTGATTTGGACAGCTTTAATTCATTTACAACATGATTGGTGTCGCACAAAGCTTGAAACGTACACACCCAACCTCGACAGGGTCGTGTCAGTAGAAGTGGATGTAAAGTTGGATAAAATGACTCATTGATCTTGACAAAAGCACATGCTCTACCATGACAGAAAACGATGAGAACGGGCTGGGTTTTCATCCAGATATCGCTGAGTGGAAATTACCGTTAATCGTGGTTGTTGTTTGGCATAAGTGCAACATGCACAGTCAAATAAAAGCACTTATGATATAACACAATTTAAAAATCACTTGTACCTTATTTCGGGACTCTCTCCAAATTACTTCTGCAGACTAAGAGCTGTTATATTCAAGGTGGAATACAATAACTGTTGGACCTGGTACATCTCAACCACAGCTTAATTAATTGTTGTTTCATTAACGTAATTCATTTCAGTTGTGGTTCACAACGCTTCCTACTGGCAGATATTGTACTGTTGTATGTCACACAGGTGCTGCTGATTGATAATATTGATCATGCGAGTGACGAGTCTTCACTATTTACACTACGGACCACCTTGAGTTGACTGGTGACTTTGGAGGTCAAATTGTGCCCGAAGATTCTTTTATTTCCACAAAGCTTCAAACGTGGTCCCCTTATACCCAACATCAAGGGGCTGCAAGTTGGTGAATTTGATGTAGTTTCTGAAAAACCAAAAAAAACAAAATAAGCAGTCTCAGATTTCTGTTCAACTGTGACTCTGTGTATGGTAACTGACCCCCCTGTACTGACCAAGGTCATCGTATGTCGTGGTGTCGAGAAATCAGTAACATGTTTCATGTCAGTATCATTACAAAATTCTGAATTTCGATATTTATTCGACAACAAATCTTCACATTCATAATCTCTCATTACAAATATTTCAACATATTTAGATTTAGTTTCAATGTATAGTTTGGCTGGTGTATTTTATTGCAACCTTATTAGGCTATCAAGACATATAGTTTGTATCCAAAGGAGTATAGCATTGCCTTTAACACGCGTAGTCTTGATTTTAGGGGTGACTATTGAGGTGGAAACAACTATTGTGATAGCGACAGTCTATTGCGACCAACTATTATTAAAATAGATTTTCTCTCCTTGAATTGTCTCATTTGAAGTCATTTCCCAAATGAATGTATAGTTTATATAAAATATAACACGTTTAAGTAGCTTCAGTCTCTTTTAAGAACTGACAAGAAACTTGAAACCTAGATCAAGTAAACAGTTAACAGGTAACAGGGGCGGATAACTCTAAATCAAAGTGAACGAATCTGGTACTTCCTGTATTTTGCGCTGCGCATTTATCAACAGACGTCAATTACTAAACAATCCATAGCCACATATACTATCGATAGTTTCTACCATCGATTAATTGTATCGGAGACTCAACAATTGCAATCCATCGATAGTTCGATGCATCGTTACAGCCCTAGTTGATATACAACAGTATTCAGTACGGTTATTTAACTGTGTGTTGTGTCTTTACACTAGCTGTATCAGTATTCACAGGCTGAAGCATACACTTCAACTTATGTTGAAACATATGCTTATCAGTGCGTCTTTTCTAACCTTGTAGGGTCAATGCCAAGCTTTTCTTGCAGGAATTCAGAAATTTGTTTGGACATCTGAGCGTTGTCCTCGGGCCCCATGTTTCCGATACTCTGGAGCTCGGAGTTGGCACATGGATCAGTCGTACCCCCCGTGGGTCATCATCTGGCCTGGATGAATCCTGACCGTCACGGACTAAATAAGAACAATTAATGATCGAGTAAGCCGAGTGAATGATTTAATGATTGAATGATTTAGTCACTTGAGTGAATGACTGAGTAAGCTGGGTGAATGACCAGGTAAGCCGAGCGAATAACTCAATGTGTGTGTGTGTGTGTGCGCGCGCATGTGTGAGAGTTTGTGTGTGTTAGTGTGCGTGTACTCGCTTATGTGTGTTTGTGTGCGTGTTTGTCACTGCGTATGTGTGTGCTTGTGTTTGTGCGTGCGTGTGTGTGTGTGTGTGTGTGTGTGTGTGTTTGAGCTAGTGCGTGCATGCGGGAGATACAGATAAGCTCATACAGATATCACAGCAAACCCGTCCCGAGGTCAGACACGCAATAAGCGGTTGAATGAGTATATATCATAGATCTTTGTCACCTGGTCATGGTCACCGAGCCTTACAACAATTTCAGTTTACACACTGACAAACATTACAATTAAAAATTTTAAAAATTTCTATTCCAGAATATAAGCAGCAGTTTATCATTTTCAATTTAGTTGGCTACATTGATTTTAAAATGTTCCTCAGTTAATGGCATAATAATATGACACTGAGAGAGGGGATTATGGAGTGTTTTATAAAATGTCAAACATGTCCTGAGGTGACACATCTTGACGTCTAAAAGTATTTCCCATTATTTAAAAAATCCCACTGAAGTATTATGAAACAGTTTGTGAAATTTCTATTTCGAGGAACTTTCACTATCCATAACATATATTGGACTATTCACAACAAATGTTACAGTTAGGAAAATACTGTTCTGCTCCTGCATGAAAGCTGAAACTTACGTCTTCCGATTTCCGAATGGCTTTGGATATGATCTTTGTGGTTTCCAGCAGAAACCCCTTTGGGATGGCACTTGCTGCCACATTCGTGAAGAGAAGAAAACACGGCATGGCTACGCTGACTCCGAGACTCAAGCTTTCCCGCTTACACACACCGCTGTCGTTCCATACATTCCCCGAGTTTAGTTACTGGAGCTTTTGTCGCCGCCCTTGAACAACATTTGTTCCTTTCGCCTACGCCTGTGTGCTCTGAATGAAATAGCCTTCAAGGGCGGGTGAACGTATTGGAATGCCATGGCTGACTTAACCCAGAGTGTTCGCAGTGAATGTATCCCATTGGGCCTACGTATCAATGTTAAGGGCGTTATTTGTTGCTGTTAAAATCATATATTTCCAGAGACTAAGCCTCCGTGAAGGCGAGTGTCGAACTGTGAACTTCGGAGTTAGTGGAGACAACATATATTGGATAATACCGTGATTAGCTGAGAAACGTGGGCCCACTGGCACAAAGCGATCCACAAGCATTAGGATGATTGTAACTCTCATACTGTAACAAATGAATGAATGAATGAATGTATAAATGAATGTTACAAATATATGAATTAATGAATGTAGCATTTAAATGAAAGAATGAATGTAACAAATAAATGAATGAATGAATGTAACAAATATATGAATGAATGTAACAAATAAATGAATGAATGAATGTAACAAATAAATGAATGAATGAATGCATGTAACAAATATATGAATGAATGTAACAAATAAATGAATGAATGTAACAAATATATGAATGAATGTAACAAATAAATGAATGAATGAATGTAACAAATGAATGAATGAATGAATGTAACAAACAAATTAATAAATGAATGAATGAATGAATGAATGTAACAAAGAAATGAATGAATGTAACAAACAAACGAATGAATGAATGAATGAATGAATGAATGTGGTCATAGTGCAAAGATCGCTTTATGCAACAACGTCCCAGGTGCCTCTAGCATTGGCACAATGACAGTAGATCGGAATTCAGTCATTTCACGTACAGAACATCACACGATCAAACTGATAGGGGTATTTTTGAAGTTGTCAATGAGCCTCTGGCGATTAGGTGTCAGACCTCTTCAATGGTCAGCTGAGGGACTATTCAGAGGCGATGGTAAAGTTGTGTCCTGTAGATACTGAATCAAATCATGGATAGTCATAGATCGGTTCACTCTCGATCGGTTTACTATCGGTTTACTACCAATGTACCATTGGTACAGAACGCTATGATTCTCCATTTGTTCCTTCCCCATGACTAAGTGTGATGATAAACGGACCGAAAGTGACTTAATGCTTATCACAAGGTATTATATAGCTGAAAAGACCAAATGGAATCGTTTACATAATATCAAGAGACGTCAGCGTGATTAATATTCATTTGTGCACTTTGAGTTAAAAGCAACAAACTGCGAATGCGGAAAGGTGGAAAGCTAAAACCCAACAGGAGTGCGAGTTAGTGAGTTTGGTTTTACGCCGCTTTTAGCAATATTCCAGCCATGTCACAAAGGAGGACACCAGAAATAGGCTTCACACATTGTACCCGTGTGGGGAATCGAACCCGGGTCTGTGGCGTGACGAGCGAACGCTTTAACCTCTAGGCTACCACGCTGCCCCAACAGGAATGTACTCTGAAGCAGCAAGAATTCTTGACGTTTATTCACAAACAAAATACAGCCATATTTGTTCGCTGTAACGTTGTTACAGACTTAAAGAGATGTACAAACATGGACTCCCTGAGAGACAAACGAACTGAAGAATAATATAATGTAACTGGTAGCGTGAAAGGATTTACGCTGTTATAACTGAATTCGATCCATATGTAAAAAGAAACCGACATTTGTCATACACAAAAACACAAAAGAACAATATAACTTAAAAGATGATTTTGAGACTTCTCAGAGTGTTACAAAATTCCACAGTGGAGGTTGGAGGATGGAGGTGACAACATGACAGATGAAGCGGGACAGCAAAGTCCGTTGACCACTCCTCACTACTGCAAGTACGTATCGTCATGAGATGATTGGTGTCTTTGAAGGTTACATTAAAGCCGCCCATTTCGGGTCTTTCACCAGCTCCCCAAACGTGGTTCCCTGATATCCAACCTCATGAGGCGGCAGGTCGGTGAATTTGATGTAGTTCCTGAAAACAAAGAAAACCGGAAATTAGAATTCTCAGTCTGTACACACGCACGCACGCATTCTCTCCCCCTCTCTCTCTCAGACACACACACTCACACACACACACACACACACACTCTCTCTCTCTCTTTCTGTCTCTCACACACACACTGAAACATACATACACACATGTAACACACGCACAAACAAACATACATACATACATACATAGAAAGAAAGAAAGTTGTGTTATTTCTTACCTTCGATTGTCAATTTGAAGCTTGCTTTTCAGGAATTCTGAGATTTGTCTGGACATCTCAGCGTTTTCCGCGGCACTTATGTGTCCGATAGCCTGCATCTCTGAGCTGGCACATGGATCAGTCGTACCCCCGTGGGTCATCATCTGACCTGGGTGAATCCTCACTGTTATAAACTGAAATGATGCAAGATACCTGAGTGAATGATTGAGCTAGATCTGTGAATGATTGATAGGTAGAAACAATAATTCAGAGTGAGTGAGTAAGTTTAGTTTTACGCGGCACTCAGCAATATTCCAGTTAAATGGCGGCGGTCTGTAAATAATCGAGGCTGGATCAGACAATCCAATGATCAACAGCATGAGCATTGATCTGCGCAACTGGGAACCGATGGCATGTGTCAAACAAGTCAGCGAGTCTGACCACCCGATCCCCATAGTCGCCTCTTACGACAAGCATAGTCGGCTTTTGTGGCAAGCATGGGTTGCTGAAGACCTATTCCACCCCGGATCTTCACGGGTCGCCTCACTGGAAGAACAAGTTACTGATTTGACAGAAAAGCTGACGGCAAAAAAGACTAACATCTCGATGATGTCTATCAGTACAGTCACAGAAATAATGTTCGTGTATTCGGAATACATGAAGACACAGGAGATAACACAGATGAGATTATGACTGAGTTAGCTGGTAGGGCTGTAACGATCCATCGAACTATCGGTGGATTGCAATTGTTGAGTCTCCGATAGCAATTAATCGATGGTAGAAACGAAAAACTATCGATGCATCGATAGTATGTGTGACTATCGCCAGTTTAGTAATTGACTTCCGTTGATAATGCACAGAGCAAAATTCAGGAAGTATAAGATTCGTTCACTTTGATTTAGAGTTATCCGCCCCTGTTACCCTTAAACAAACATGGCGGCAAACGTGAGACTCGGAGTTCGAAATTGTGAATAACAATAACTTTATGTTTTAACTGTTTATTTGATCTGGATTTCAAGTTTTCTCGTCAGTTATTGTAAGAGACTGAAACTACTTTAACTTGTTTTTATTTCATATAAACTATACATTCATTTAGGATATGACTTCAAATGAGACAATTCAAAGAGTGAAAAAACATTTGTCGCAATCGCTATTGCAATAGTTGCTTCCCCTTCAATAGTCACCCCTATTAGCTGGCAAGATTGGGGTGAACCGTGACTTGCAGGACATCGAGGGAAATCACAGGAAGGCTAACCCTGCTAAATATACTACTGACTGACTGACTGAGTTTGGTTTTACGCCGCTTTTAGCAATATTCCAGCAACATCACTGTGGGGGACACCAGAAAGGGGCTTCACACATTGTACCCATGTGGGGGCTAAACATACTAGGGTGAGGTGAGGTGAAATGGGGTTTAACGTCGTTCTTAAGAATATTTCGCTCATATGACAACGTGCATGTGTGTATGTGTGTCTGCTTGTACTAGCCCAGACTTAAGCTGGTTTTATAGTGCTAGCTCACTGAGATCCAATGCCGTCGTGAATACCCCACACAGACATATTATAGCCAACCAGTCCTCGTTACACCCATTAATTAATGCCGAGCGCCAGGAAGAAACCAACAAGTATCATATTTTAACGTCTTTTGGTATGACCCGGCCGGGGATCGAACCCGCTACTTTCCGCTTTCCGGACGGACGCTCTAACCACTACACCACGTAGACGGTCCAAATATACTAGGGGAAGATCTAGACCATACTTGTAAACTTCATGTTGGCCTGACGAAAGAGGGAACTTTTAAAGAATCTCTACAAACTGAGGTCAATGTCAGTCGAAATTCTTCATTAACTACCGCCTCACTAACAGGAGAGCCCGTACTGCTGCAGATGTTCGCAAACTAGTTGGGTGGGTCGAGAAAGTATCATTTTCGCCAAGAATGAGTAAGTTCAGTTTTACGCCGCGCTCAGCAATATTCCAGCTATATGACGGGGGTATGTAAATAAGCAAGTCTGGACCAGACAATCCAGTGATCAACAGCATGAGCATCGATCTACACAATTGGGATGACATGTGTCAACCAAGTCAGTGAGCCTGACCACCCGATCCCGTTAGTCGACTCGCACGACAAGCATGGGTTACTGAAGATCAGTTCTAACCCGGATCTTCATGGGTTTCGCCAAGAAGCTTGATGGACATGTCAGTCTCACACCAAGAGATTCCATTTCGACGAGTTAATCGAATCTCTCAATCCCAAAATAGGCCTGAGATTGTCTCAGGAACAGAGCAGGATGGTGGAGTTCACGGATGTTGACGACAGCGAGGACGAAGAGGTGGTCTGAGTGAGTAAGGTGCGCGATCACCTCTAACTTGTACATATAACTGGGATGACCGTGTACAACAACACATTCCGTATGACATGTGCGTTTGTTTACAAACCACAGTGAGTGACAGGCCTTCGTTCTGATTGGTTTACCCTCACTGTCACCAACCAACCACTGATCAGGATATCCGCGCTGTCTCGGGTGCACCTGTACCGCTTGAAATGTTTACAAACTGTCGTACAAGTTTGAGTGTTGATTGAACATGAACTCAATATAAGAACATGAACAATCTTAATCAGATCAAGTTTATTTCAGTGAATTTATCTTCATGTGAAGGACATTGAACAGCTGAACTTATACGAAAATGTTACTATGCACAATGGAACACTTTTCCTGATACCGTCCCTAAAGGGTTGCTTCATTTTATTCTCATGTGTGAGAAAACTATTTAAATTCACAGGTGTGAGATTACATCCACTGCATTATGTTCACTTAAAGACAAAATCGGTAGTTTTACGTTTGAATTGTTTTTGACCATTTCGCACTTTTTGACCATAAATACTTATTACAATGTATACAAAGGGTCGAAGCATTTATTTTCTTTATCATACTCCCACGGATGCTTGGGTACTTTTTAATTTTTCTAACTTTCTCATGAATTGTTTTCAACAGGTTGTTGGTATTACTTGAAACTCAAGATACCTACTATTTATTTCATGTGACAAATACATTAAAATACGTATTTAACCACATCACAAATAGAAAGGTTATCGTTTCCACTATTTAGAATAACCTTACATTGTATGTTTATAAAGGCATCCAGGTGATAATGATGATTACACCGCAATTTTCTGTTTCAGTTACAATTCTGGAAAGATCTGATGGGAGTGGATATAGACTTGTATCGTCAGAGAATTGGGTGTTTCATGGTAAAATCCACAGTTCTTCAAAAGGCAGGGTTGATCTTAATACATATTGCCTTATATTATTTTTCTCTACCCTGGGATTTCCGGTGTCCCCCGCCGTGATATTGCTGGAATATTGCTAAAAGCGGCGTTAAACCATACTCACTCACTCACTCTACCCTAGTTCTCAGTGGTATACGGTTGTTTCTTATTTTGTTGATTTGTTGTGGGGATGTCCATCCAAAACCTGGACCCACATTACCAAACAATATATCTAATTTGAATATAGTTCATTTAAACTTGTGTAGCTTAAGGTATAAAACTGAGACCATCAATTTTGAATTTAAGGATTATGATATCATCTGCATAACAGAAACATGGTTACATCCTGATATTTTAGAAGATCACATTATGATACCTGGATTTCATAAACCTTTTAGACAATATGGACATACTACTCGGGGAGGAGGGGAAGCAGTGTATGTACGTGAAAATATCTACGTTAAACGCATGGAAGATCTCTCAATAATGGTAAAAGTTACTTTGCAGAAATCATCATACCTTGATCGGCACTTTCTATCATGCTGATAAAAGTAATCATTACTGGGATCTTATTGATATGTCAATAGGAAATGCATCTGATTTAAAACATTGACACAGTAATTGCAGTTGATTTTAATATTGATTATCTCAGTGATCAAAAACAGCGATTAGATGAACTTCAAGCACGATATGACCTTAGACAGATTATAAGTGAACCTACAAGAGTTACCGAGTACTATCTGATATTTGTTTCTAATTATGTAAGTGTAAGTTCATCGGGAGTCATTGATCCTGTGTGCAGTGAAGACTGTCGAGTCTTTCTGAGCATGAACCATCCCATGCCTGGCAAGCTTACCTTTAGGAGAAAGATTTGTAATTTTTCCCTGTTAGACATTGACAGCCTACTGTTATACCTCCACGATTTTGACTGGGGTTAACTGTTAATATTGATGATTTGGATTCACTTGTTGATGATTTTAAGGACATCCTAGTAAGTGTTTGTGATATCCTTGTAAGTGTTTGTGATATCCTTGTAAGTGTTTGTGATATCCTAGTTAGTGTTTGTGATATCCTTGTAAGTGTTTGTGATATCCTAGTTAGTGTTTGTGATATCCTTGTAAGTGTTTGTGATATCCTAGTTAGTGTTTGTGATATCCTAGTTAGTGTTTGTGATAAGCGTTTGTGATAAGTTTATTCCAAACATTCATTATGGTTAGAAATGACGAAAGACTTAACAGGCTTGTCAGAAAACGTAACCGTAAAGACAGACTTGCTAGGAGATGTAATTTACCCTCTGACTGGGAAGTGTTTAGAACCACAAGAATCAAGGTAGTGTCACAAGTGAAAAGGGAGAAAGAAGAGTACTTTTTGAAATTAGATAGTATGATAAACGAACAGAGTCATAATATGAAAAGGTGACAGCTGATTAAATACTATCTCAAGAAAAAGGAAAAATATATATCCTTTTAATCCATTTCCGATGAAATTGTAATTCATGATGATCCTACATCTATAAGTAATATCTCTAACGAGTTTTTCGTTACCCAATCTACGGCTGAAGATGCAGAATGCCCCCCCCCCCCCACCCCTATGTAGTAAAGCATTGAACTGTTTAGAAAATATTGAATTAAGAGATGTTGAAGTTATACTTCTTTCTTTAGACGCAAGCAAAGCCACGGACCCTGCTGGTATTGGTAATAAATTCCTTGAGCTCACTGCTAAAGTGTTGTCGTTATCTCTCATTTCAATATTCAATAAGTCTTTAGATTTAGCAAATTTTCAGAGAGTATGGAAACGTGCTTCCGATAAACCCATCCATAAGAAAGACAGTGTTAATGAATGTAGCAATTATAGACCAGTTTCTCTCACATGTTGTTTACCTGATGTTTTAAAAATGTATTTATACATATGTCTTTAATTGCAATGACATTATTAATGAATTAGAATCTGGTTTTATTCCTAGTGATTCAACAACTTATCAATTATTAAATTTGTATAGCTACATTTTGAGTGCCATGGATAAAGGTAAAGAAGTAAGAGCTGTTTTCTGTGATATAAGTAAAGCCTTTGATAAAGTGTGGCATAAAGGAATTCAATACAAATTACAATCATTTGGAATAAGTTGTAAATTACTAGTACTTGACTGGTGTGATAGCTATTTTCGTGAAAGAGTTCAGGAAGTAGTTATAAACAGTTACAATTCCGAGTACAGATCTATATTAGCTGGTGTCCCCCAAGGATCTGTGCTTGGGCTATTATTATTTCTTGTTTATATAAATGATCTTGTTGAAACAATAGATGGCAATATAAGACTCTTTGCTGATGACACTTCACTCTGTTATAATAGAAGATCCTACTGATGATGCTCTTCGCATCAATAATGATTTAGAAATGATATCTATAGACATTTTATACTAGAAGTGATTATAAATAATCCACGAATAATCCAGCGATTTAAGTGCCCATAATGTAAATAGATATAAATCCGGTAACCCATCATGTACTTGTGGTGCTGCCTTCGAGGACACCATTCATCACCTTTTTGTATTTCCCAACTGTGATGCTATAAGAAACGATTTATTCTATTTCAAACATGGGTATAGCATAAATGACGCTCTGTATGGTAACGAAGAATTACCTAGATCTACAAATCCTGATATTATCAAATCAGTACATGAGTTTGTTTCCACTTCAAAAAGATTTCATCAGTCGTAAGTTTTCACGTAGCCCTTTGCATATTTGTAAATATTTTGTGTATTGATATTCACATTCATGTATATTGTATGTTTAATTTATGACATCATTCGCCTTTGTACTAATGTAAGGGAATGCAAGTCGTACAAATGGTATTGTTCTGGAGAGGCATTAATATAAGCTTTTTGCTTGTTTGCCTATCCTGTTTCTGTACAATTTATCAGAAATAATATGTTTTACCCAGATCTGAATAACTGTTCTAAAGCCATACCCGACCTCATGGTTGCGGCGTTAAACAACAACAAACAAACTTAAAAGTAAACAGAACCTTTTGGGATGAAACATGTTCATTCCAATTAGCTAGATTGATTTTGCCACCCGTATAAAATGTACTTAAAATATTTTCGCGATGTGATTTCTAGCGAAGGGTACATAATTTGTTCTTAATAACCCATACGTCCTGATGAAATAAATCTTTAGTCTGGTCAGTTACTAAACGTCATCCCTCTGTGACTCGTATAAAACATTGTGATATTCTGAAACATTATTCAAACCGCCACTTCAAAGGTATCCTCAAGATAATTTTCTCATTTGGAAAAGAACATTTGTTCTTAGTGCATGAGAGAATGAACTTACTGCTTCTGGTTTCCGAATAGCTTTGGCGATGACTTTCGTGGTTTCCGACAGAAACCCCTTTGGGATGGCACTCGCTGGCACGTTCGTGAAGAGAATAAAACACGGCATGGCTATCCTGACTCCGAGACTGAAGATTTTCTGCTGACACACTTCGCTGTCTTCGCTTAAATAGCGAGAGAATCGTTGTTTGGACTTTTGACGCGGGTTGTTTGGCAACAGCTTCATGCTACACCCACAATGAGTAAGCATAATATGCGAGTCCTTGAGAAGCACGTAACTGTGTACGTCGAACTTGAACTTAACTGAGAAACACTTTTAATTCATAATGAAGTTTATCAAAACGAGAAAGCTACAAACATTTTATTGATTAATTAATACAGGTTCTTGGGAATACTGACGAATTATTACTAACACTGAGTGAATTGGTGACGCAAATAATTAAGTTCGTTTCAGTTTATCGTTTTCGAGGCCGTATGATCCATATATAGTAAGTGAGTGAGTATGTTTTTACGCCGCTTTCAGCAATAGTGTTGAGCAAACAAAACCCCTAAAGCATATACTGGACTGTACGTCAATGACTCATCATATCAGAGACAGCCTACATCGCCTAAAGTTAATTTCCTCGTTCGATTAAAGAATGTATCTCTGAATTTAGATGTAAAATATTGTTAATCCACTGGCCGCTTTAGTTAGCCGTATGTATCGGCGTAAGCTATCCCAATAACATAATGGCCATACATTTTATTCTAGTTCTTTCATATGTATGCTACCCCTTTTTATGTTTTAATTTTTTATTTTATACATCTTATGTACATATTGTTTAGTGTGTCCCATTGGCCATCTGGCCTGGTGTTTGTATATTCCTGCATGTTCTTTGACCATTGTCATTTTAATAGATATATACATTCACGTGACACAAAAACAAATTATTTTGTCTGTCTGTCTCTCCGTAACGAATTCTGTTTAAATGCGAATACAATCACAGTCTGTCTTCATTGCATCTTGATGAGAGTATCTAATGGTACATTAGGTATAATTGCAAGGTGCTTTTGAAAACACACCGGATAAACACACCAGGTCAATAGTTTCAATAGTTTCGAAAAGAGCTCATAGCAATGTCTGGCAATCTGAATTAACATTTCAATGTAAACATTGAAGTGATTTTATTTCCATATGTTCAGATGTTTCATACGTGGTTAGAATAAAGATACTAGAAGTCAACCATCTACCGTTTTAACTTTCAGTCTAACAGAAATCCCTTATGGAGAGCACTTGTTATCACATTAGTGAAGGGAGTGAGTGAGCGAATCTAGTTTAACGCCGTACTCAGGAATATTCCAGCTATATGGCGGCAGTCTGTAAATAATCGAGTCTGGATCAGACAATCCAGTGATCAACATTATGAGCATCGATCTGCGCAATTGGGAACCGATGACATGTGTCAACCAATTAAGTCAGCGAGCCTGACCACCCGATCCCGTCAGTCGCCTCTTACGACAAGCATGGGTTACTGAAGATCAATATTCTAACCCGGACCTTCACGGGTCTAGCGAAGGGAATATAACGCGGCATGGTTACCCTGTTTCTCTCAAATTTCTCGGGGTGGGGTGATGGTAGCATAATGGTTAAAGCGTTCGTTCGTCACGCCTAAGACCCGGGTTCGATTCTTCACATGGGTACAATGCGTGAAGCCCATTTCTGGTGTCCACCGCCATGATATTGCTGGAATATTGCTAAAAGCGGCGTAAAACTAAACTCACTCACTCACTGCAAACACGCGTGGCTGCCCTCGCTAGGATATCGACAATACTGTTGTGTTGCTCGAGCTTTTGAATGACCTTGTCAGCATGAGCAAGCATATTATCTGTGGAAAATACCACCCAGAACTAATTCACACATATTGTGGTTTGGAAACTGCTGGTCCACTTGAAGAAAAAGACATTTTATTGATTAATTAATAAAGATTCTTGACAACATATTCATGTGTACACCGATCACTGAGCTCTAGTATATCGCTACGTGTAAATAGTGACGCGCGTTGTAGTCTAAGATACAGGCATCTGCAAACATCCGCCGCAGTACTGGCTGAAATATCGATATTGTTGTTTGAGCTTCCGACAGGTATATTATGCGAAGTTACCTATTCGTACGTGCAGTAAACACATAAACATCTCTCACAAGCCAAGATACGCCATCAGTGGAGGAGTGAGTCGGCACTTTTCATCCTTAAGACAGGCTTTTGTAAACAGGAATGACACCCCTATTTCAGTTGACATAGTGACATGCATAAAAACAGCTAACAAAACCTATTCTGATCTAGATCTGGGCCTTTCGTTTTTGTATTCTGTGAAAATATTTATCTTTTATTGATTAGATTGGTTTGTGCCAGCCATTTTAAAATGTCCATCCCCTGCTTGCATGTCAATATAAAAGTTTAAAAATGATTTTAAAATAAACTTTTCTGAAAAATGTGTGACTGAGTTTAGTTTTACGCCGCTTTTAGCCATATTCCAGCAATATCCCGGCGGGGGACACCAGAAATGGGCTTCACACATTGTACCCATGTGGGGAATGGAACCCGCTTTTTTAGAGTGACGAGCGAACGCTTTAACCAGAGGCTATCCCCATCGCCCCCTGAAATATGCCCTGATATGATAAATCTTGGTCTTTTTCTCTTCTCTATCAGTTCCATCATGCGCTCTAACATTCTGAAAAAGTAGTCAAAATACTAAAATACGAAATTACTTCCAACACATATTATTTTAAAAAAAAGTACTGTTTCATTTGTGCATGATAACTTAAACATAGATATATATCTCACTGATTCATTGATAAAAGCCCTGGAAACACTATCCATGTACATACCAGTGAGTGAGTGAGTGAGTTAAGATTTAAAGTCACATAGGCAATATTTCAGCCATATCGTGACTAAATCAAGTTATATATAGATTCATAATAAGTAAAAGGAAATTATAAACGCCTGTCAACGAAGGGCAGTAAAACAACTAGACTATCACAGTATCAAGAAATAAACTAGCAATTTTCTCTAAAATTGGATTGCAAATTAGGACAATACACTATAAAAATGAGCTATAAATTGCCAACAACTGAAGGTAGATCACCGATTCACCATACTAGAAACCATGGGGACTTACAGTGCCTTTGCTACCTGCATGGACCCTAGTTGGATTTACACCATCCCTTCAGCCGCTGGCGATTGTAGGAAAGTTAAGCCAACGAATCATGTACATACCAATCATAGAGCGCTGATATACCGCTAGATAAATATAGTCATGCAAATTAAAGCCTCAAACATAGGCATCCGAAACATTTGGATATTTACAAGTGTCATGGGCATAGTTAATAAACATGAGATGTGAATCTGCATGAAGTATCTAATCGTCGTTTGTGTACGTCAAACTTTGATTAAACAGAAAACTATTGTCTAGCACATTTGATTGGTCATACTGAGGTATATAAAACAGCAGATCGATACAGATGTTTATTGATTAATTGATAATTATCCTTGGTAATACTACCAATACCAATCATAGCACAAAAGTCATACGAGAGCGAGTATTAGACTATACGAAAATTGTGATGAAAAGTGATACCTCATATAAGCCCCCGAATAAATAGGAAGTTGAAAATGTTGTTGTGCAAAACTAAACAAATTCTAAATTGTCCTCCATTTTACAGTACAATATACTTTTTTAGTTAATGACACTCGACTGTCATACATAAAATCGCATATAGCTCACTTTCTACATAGGGGCGGTGGGGTAGCCCAGTGGTTATTCCCCTCATGGGTACAATGTGTGAAGCTCATTTCTGGTGTCCTCAGTAACCCATGCTTGTCGTAAGAGGCACGTCATCGTATCCCAATTACGCAGATCGATGCTCATGCTGTTGATTATTGGATTACCTGGCCCAGACTCGATTATTTACAGACCGACGCCATATGGCTGGAATATTGGTTAGTGGGACGTAAAAGTAACCTCACTCACTCTTATCACACAGCTCGGATTAACGGTACTTATATCTGTGTAGGGTATTTGGGATTCCCCGTTATCAGGCTCCTATTTACAAACATCAGCGTCTCCTTCTCGTATGATAACATTAAACACCGAGTGTATTGAAATATCACAGATTCCAGGTAACGATATAGGTCTCCAGCAATGTATACTTGTCGCACACTGTGGGTCGTGTGGACAGGTTCGTTGACCTGCTTGACTGCCTGTTATCTCATTTCACATTTATGGGCTGATGGATTGAAATCATGATTATTATTTTATCTCTTTAGTATGTATGTATGTATGTATGTATGTATGTATGTATGTATGTATGTATGTATGTATGTATGTATGTATGTATGTATGTATGTATGTATGTATGTATGTATGTGTGTGTGTGTGTGTGTGTGTGTGTGTGTGTGTGTGTGTGTGTGTGTTATTATTTAACGTGGCAATATGCATGTGTGTGTGTCTGATGTATTTATATATGTGTGTGTGTGTGTGTGTGTGTGTCTTTGTAATTGGATACTTTCTTAATCGTAGTCATATAAAACACTTATTCTGTTGGCCCCTACCTCATAAAATCTCATAAAAATGGAAATGAATCAGCAATATTTCACCTCTATTGTAGAAGATAGTGATTATGTGTGAAATGTATAGGGCGTCAATCCCATTTCAGTTTACTCAATGACAAGCAAAACGGCAAACAAATAGTATTGTGAGTCCACACAGGGGACACAGTGAAACCTGTTCTTATTAACCCAGACTAGTTGTTGTGCCATCCTGTTTCAATTAATACCATGTTAATATGATCTGTAGAAAGGGGTTAATAATCGTCTCTCAGTTTCATTATAATATTTTGAATTATCATTCTAAAGATTGCTACTTTAACACACCCAAAATTACCCTGACATTGATCTATCACAAACGTTCTTCTATAGTTAGATTGAACATGCTATGCCGGTATCCAAATTGAGTTTTCTTACAGAATCCCCTTCTGGGATGGCACATTGTGACAAGAAGAGCGTGTGTGTGAGTTTAGTTTTATGCCGCACCAAGCAATATCGAGTCTGGACCAGACAATCCAGTGATCAACAGCATGAGCATCGATCAACGCAACTGGGATACGATGACACGTGTCAACCGAGCCAGCAAGCCTGACCACCCGATCCCGTTAGTCGCCTCGTACGACAAGCAAAGGTTACTGAAGATCAATTCTACCCCGGATCTTCACGGGCCGTGACAAGAAGAAGACACGGCTGCTCTGACTCCGATACTGAAGCTGTTTCTGCTGACACACACCAGTGTTTCCGCTTGATTAATCAAGAGCGTCGTTGTTTGAACTTCTGAGGTTGTCGTTTGCTAACAGATACAAGCTCCGACCGTCATGGATAGAGGGTCAAACCGGAAACTTTTCTCCACACGTCTAGCATAAAACTTTTTTAAAAAGCTTTACTGAGGCTTTGAATGTTGTAACATTGATGGAACAACTTCTATCAGGGTATATATAGAAGTTTGCATATTATAATCGACTGATGTAGCCTAAATATACAAGCATACTGCACTGCTTTCTCGTTGCAGTGTGTGCCAGCTTTAACCCGTGGACAAACAACGCCCTTAGAAAAATGCAAACAACAAAGCTCTTGATATATGAGGGCGGTGGGGTGGCCTAGTGGTTAAAGCGTTGGCTCGTCACGCAGAAGGCCCGGGTTCGATTCCCCACATGGGTAAAATGTTTGAAGCCCATTTCTGGTGTCCCCCGCCATGATATTGCTGTAATATTGCCAATAGCGGCGTTAACCCACACTCACTCACTCACTCTTGATATATGAGCTGGGACAGAGATGATTGTCAACTAAATAATTTGTGTCTTGGAGTGAGCGTCGCAATGCCCGTTTTTATTCTCTTCACAAATGTGCCAACATATGCAAAGTCTAGTCTATTGTTCACCTGAAATAATTCGGGAACGTATGGTATAAGTCAAAAAAGGGAATTGCATCGGACATCACTTTTCTCACTGATGCATCAAACTTGACCTCCATATGTCTACAATAAAAGCTCTTGAAAGCTTTACCAAGGCCTTGTATGTTGTAACCTTGATCGAACAACTTTTGAGCCAGAGTGGTATGACGCTATTTGAAATCCTAACAAAAGGAGCACGCTCGAGTGAACCTCAAAAGCTGTTAAATGTAAACACCAAAGACTGGAGCTGACAGAAGTTTGCTCGACATGAAAGAAGTGGACTGCTGGAAAGTTGAAATCATCTCTTATGTCATACAGCCTTGTGGAGAGTTTACTGTCTCTCTGAATCTTATGCATAGATCTAAACATGAAACAGTTGAGGCGGTCTCACGTGTTTCCTAAATTTCAAGTTGTGGTGGGTAAATCAGTGGAAGACAATTGGCTATTTCATGGTTATTGTACGATATTAGATCAGTGATGTACCGGAAGCCTAGTAGTAAACTACGTTATACGTCTTGGCTAAATTACCTTGTTTTGATTTTTCCAACCCAAGTAGAAGGAAACCCAAGAAACAGATCCCCAGGGGAGCACAATCCGTGCCTATAAGGATGCTTAGCTACTTCTTGGCGAAATGTTTTACCCCCAAAATTTCACAGAGATGTTATCAATGAGATGGCACATTCTCCTGAACATCTATAGAGAGATATGTAGACCAGGGCTCCAGATAACGGACATATCGGCGTATGTACGGATACAAAATATGCACGATACGGTAGGAAATAATTTAGGAAACGTAGCAGATACGCACCACAGCAATGGTGTACGTTCGTAGAATCATTTACAGACGTATTTATCTGAAAAAGTATTGTTTTATTGTTTATTGACCTGTTTACACAAGAGTAGCAATGTTGTTGTGCATTAGTGAAACGAAACACAAGTTTACTGATACTCCATTAAATTCCATTTTCCACTACTCCTATATTAAATAAAAATAAGGAGTACGTACTCGTGATGTTGAAAAATTATCTGGTGCCCTGTACTGTAGATATATCTTTGTTCGCAACGTTTGTCTACATATGCCCCATGGATCAAGGAATGAAGTCTTTCCTTAAGTTTGTCATTTGGGACAATGGTACACAATGTTGGAAAATCAAATGTTTTGACAAAACGGAACTCGGTCCGTTTCTGAGATTGTAAAAATGTAAGCAAATCCTTTGAATATTTAAGAATCCACATGGTATTAATTCCGCTTGTCTTCCGCGATGCTTCTAAGATAGTTTGACCTGAGGGTGAGGATTGAGTTCTTTTCACGAAACACTCCACGATCATCTCCCCTGCTTTATATCTAAACCCCATTTCATGGAGAGCAGTGATAGGAGCTGTTCTTGTTACACATGATGGTATCATTGATCTCTTCACTAATGATACGGAAGGTTGGTGGAATCTTCCTGTCATATAACTCATATACTGCTCTCCTTATGGTCCCGTTATCAAAGTTATCCAATTTGTGTTTGCGGCCTGGTTTTGCTTTTGAGACGACCCCTCCTACCTGTTTGTTTTTATTTACTACACCTTCCCATATGGCAGGCCCAGGCTGCACTAGTTCTATGATATACCCTGTCATATCTGAAGAGCGGTTTCCCCCTCTCCCTCTCCTGCACAAAATACTTGTAGACATTAGGGTCACAGGCCCTCGTGCTTTTCTTAGACCTGGAGTCATTAATCCTTCACCGCCTCCTCAGCAAGAAAAACCCACACTCTAAATTTCAAACACTCACCCCATGGAAGTCAATACTGTCATACAACAACAATCTACAACCAAAACCGAATAAACAGCCCAACATCTTCCCCACAGACACCATCCAATCCACAAAATTCTGCTCTGTTCGTAACTATACTACCCATCAAAAGTTTAGACTCACTTAAAGCATTCACTATATGTTTTGCATGCACATATGGTTACATCGAAGATGAATTTCTCGACTAACTTGAGGGAACCAACTTCAAACCTTATGCAGGTGAATTACACGAGGATCTCATCATCAACTTCAGAGTAATTGCAGTATTTACATATACGTTGATTTAATGGAGTTTTGGGGTGGGAAAACCGACCAACTTCTACCTCCAAGGGGAGAGAGCCACATCTCAATTTTGCGAGAACACTTCGCCGAGAGCGGTCGGAGACTGAACGAACATAATGTGAAACTGCCAGAGTATTCTTGAATAATCTAAATGTTCTCAGTTTGTTACCATTGGCCTGTCTATTATCATTCCATAAACTTCGATACCAAACTTCGTGATCAATGCTAATTATGCTATCTCTAATAACGAGAAAATCCCTGTGAGTAACTGCGAAAACGATAAAGAGCTAACCCCCAAAACACGACTGTAATGAGGAGCAGCCATCTCTCTTGAAACTCATACGCCCCGTGAAGATCCAGGGTAGAATAGGTCTTCAGCAACCCATGCTTGCCACAAAAGGCGACTAACGGGATCGGGTGGTCAGGCTCGCTGACTTAGTTGACACATGTCATCGGTTCCCATTTGCGCAGATCGATGCTCATGCTGTTGATCACTGGATTATCTAGTCCAGACTCGATCATTTACAGACCGCTGCCATATAGCTGGAATATTGCTGAGTGCGGCGTAAAACTAAACGCACTCACTTGAACCTCATACGCCAACAGAATGCAACCGTTGTGGACGATATGTAATCCATGTTGTTGCAGTAGGCGTAGGGAAAGTCGCATTTACTGTTCATATCTAAGTGAAACTGCCTGTTGGTCCCTGCCTGGCGCTCGGCATTAATGGGTACAACAAGGACTGGTCGGCTCGGAGTCAGTATAATGTGTCTGAGTGGCGTATTCATGCTTCACTGCGGCATGGTATCTCAGTGGGCTAGCACTATAAAACCAGCTTAAGTCTGGGCTAGTACAAGCAGCCGCACATACACATACACACGCATGCATGTCGTCATATGAGCGAAATATTCTCAAGGATGACGTTAAACCCAGTTTCACCTCATCTCATATCTAAGTGAAAAGCTGAAAACCCCCAACAGGAGTGTAATCAGAAACAGTGACAATTCTTGATGTTTATTCGCATACAAAATACAACTGTTGTACACGATATACACCCGCCATGTTTTATAGACTTAATGAGATCTACAAACATAGACTCGCTGACAGACAAACGGACTGCACAATTATATAATGTCACTGGTAGCATGAAAGGGTTTACGCTGTTATAACTGAATTCGATCCATATTTAAAAAGGAACCTGCATTTGTCACATAACAAAAACATGAAAGAACAACGTAACTTGGACTTAAAAGATGATTTTATGACTTCAAAATATGAGTGATGCAAAATTCCACAGTGAATGTATTTTATGTTGGAGGTGAAGGATCTTTCATCATGACAGATGAAGCGGGACAGCAAAGTCCGTTGACCACTCCTCACTACTGCAAGTACGTATCGTCATGTGGTGATTGGTGTCTTTGATGGTTACATTAAAGACGCCCATTTCGGGTCTTTCACCAGCTCCCCAAACGTGGTCCCCTGATACCCAACCTCATGAGGCGGCAGGTCGGTGAATTTGATGTAGTTCCTGAAAACAGAGAAAAACCGGAAATGAGAATTTTGAGTCTGTATGATGCAACGGACATGAATACTGACCAAGGTCATCTACGCCGTCATATGTCGTGATGTCAATAGATCAGTAGAGGTTTCATTGTAACATGATATAGTTATCAATATCGATTCATGACAAATATTTAACTGCAGCAGAAATGTTTTGGCATAACTACCTCGGTACACACACGCACGCACGCACACATGCACACACGCACACAAGGACATAAGCACATATGCACATACATCAACTCAAAAGACATATTTAGACATTATTATACATATTTCAACATGTGAGATATTTTCTTTCATATAACGTTGGGTGAATCTAGCTTCAAGCCTACGAGACTATCATGATATTGTGTCATCATCGAAAAGAAATGAATTGTGACATCACCTAGCTTGTATCAATACATACATGGATGCATGCATGCAGATTGTTGAAATACTTCAGAAAATCAAACAAGAAAGTTGTGTTATTTCTTACCTTCTGTTGTCAATTCCAAGTTTGCTTTGTAGGAATTCTGAGATTTGTTTAGACATCTCAGCGTTCTCCGCGGCACTGATGTGTCCGATAGCCTGCATCTCGGAGTTGGCACATGGGTCAGTCGTACCCCCGTGGGTCATCATCTGACCTGGGTGAATCCTGACTGTTATATACTGAAATGATGCAAGATACCTGAGTGAATGATCGAGCTAGATCTGTACAAATGATTGATAAGGTTGAAAAAATCATTTGTATGGGTGATTAATTAAGTGGAGTGAATGATTGAGTAGGTTGGGCGAATGAGTGAATGATTTAGCTAGATTTGTGAATGATTATAAGTTTAAAAAAAATCATCTGTATGAGTGATTTAGTTGAGTAAATGATTGAGTACGTGTGATGAATGATTGAAATGATTGTGTATGATTGCGTTCAGCAACGAAAAATGTATTCATTCCTTACCTTAAATATCAAATTAATGTTCGTAATTGTTTGACAGTTGGTGACTTAGGGTGCGCGCCTATGTGTTTGGTGTCCTGCATCCATCAAGCACACTGGAGTGAGTGAGTGAGTGTGTGAAGCAATATACTAGCGGGGACACCAGAAATGGGTTTCTAACATTGTACCCATGTGGCGAATCCAACCCGGCCCTTCGGCGTGACGAGCGACGAGCAGACGCTTGATCGACTAGGCTTTCTAGTGCATGAGAGAATGAACTTACTGCTTCTGGTTTCCGAATAGCTTTGGCGATGACTTTCGTGGTTTCCGACAGAAACCCCTTTGGGAGGTCACTCGCTGGCACGTTCGTGAAGAGAATAAAACACGGCATGGCTATCCTGGCTCTGAGACTGAAGATTTTCTACTGACACACTTCGCTGTCTTCGCTTAAATAGCGAGAGACTTATTGTTTGGGCTTTAGACACGCGTTGTTTGGCAAAGCTTCAAGCTACACTTACCATGAGTAAGCATAACATGCGAGTCCTTGAGAAGCGTCTCAATGGTACATTGTGTACAACTGAAAGGTGTTTTTTGAAACCACATCGGTTGAATACATCAGGTAAATAGACTGTCAGCAGTTTCTAAAAGAGCTCATAACGATGACTGGCGTCTATAACATTTTAACTAGAAGTAAACATGAAAATTGTTCGAAATTGAAGTAATTTACTGTTATGTTGTAGATTTGAAACACATGAGTGAGTGAGTTTAGAGTGTGTGTGTGTGTGTTTGGGGGGGGGGGGGGCGTGACGAGCGAACGTTTTACCCACTAGAGTACCCCACCACCCCCCAAGACATACAATAAAACATACTGAAACATACACGGGAATATTTCATTTGAAACCTCCGGCTGACGCAGTCGGTTCCAAATGAATTCCCGTGTTTCAAATACTCAATAACACCGCCAACACATGATGTTTATCTCCTAATTACACTAGTGTAATACCGCTAAACGTATTACGGTTACAGTTATGACGTCACAATGCTAATACATTACATTACTGTCACAATGGTATTAGACCTTGCTTGACTCGTTGAAAGCTGAGAGTCATCACACTTCGTAGGCAGTTTCTATCAGTTTATTAAACTCATGGGAGATTTACCAAATCAATTAATAAAAATGGTATTACACGGAAGTGAGTTTAGTATCCTCTATATATCGGGTGGTAAGACAAGGTTATTAAATTGATTGTGTCTCACCATGCCCTTGTGCTCATAATATCAATCACTAGTTCCCTGATCCAGATTCGACCATCTACAGGACCTATCACACCGTTGGAATTTACGGTATTAGACAACAGTCACACATAATCATGCAAAGAATGCAATATCTTTTTGCTTTAGCTAAGTGGGTCAGGTGTTCGCTGTTTTCTGGATCCCATTTACGAACATCAGAGTCCCTATGATAAAGGGATCAAAGACCGTCTGTATCAGTATATCACAGACCGGTGCAGATTGCACGTAGCAATATGGGTCTCCCAGGCAACGTGTGTTTGTCGTAAGTCGAGATATGTAGGTCATGTGGTCAGCCGAGGTGACCTGCTTGATTCCGTGTTATTGGACTGTGCTTCTCAATCAGATCAGCATCAACATTTGTCAACTGTGATAACAATGAATAATAATTCTCATCACCAAGAACCATGCAGGCACACAAACAGGCGCGCACACCACACGCACAGAGAGAGAGAGAGAGAGAGAGAGAGAGAGAGAGAGAGAGAGAGAGAGAGAGAGAGAGAGAGAGAGAGAGAGAGAGAGAGAGAGAGAGAGAGAGAGAGAGAGAGAGAGAGAGAGAGAGAGAGAGAGAGAGAGAGAGAGAGAGACAGAGAGACTGAGAGACAGAGAGAGAGAGATAGAGAGAGATGTTTGGAAATACTTTTTTCAGTTTTTTCAGAACTAAATTTCTGGTTGCTTCTATCCCATATGCCATCGCTAGAAAAAAATTTGTTATAGACATTGAAACATTTCTCACAAGTACACATGCACCATGACTGGTGAGGTGAATCAGCACTATTGAACTTTGATCATAGGTAATTGCAATCACGTATGGAATCTGCCAAGTCACAGAGCCACAGCATCATTCAGTTTACATAATGACAAGCAGAAAAAGGAAGCCTGTGAGACTGGATCCACACATATGGTCCATCGATCTCATTCCTACTGAAAGATGTCCATTTTAATATGCTCAGCCACCGGTTCCATGTCAATATGTGAGTTTATGAGAGGGGTTTATAATGAGTATTTTATAGGGCTTTGTATTGGCAAATAAATTGTTTTGAAAATATATTGTGATTCTGGTACCCGTAATGCGATACGTATTGCGGTATATTGGGAGCTTAGTGTTTGATAGAAAGTGACACTAATTGTGCATGTCAATCCTATTTTCTACATTATCAGCCCGTAAACATATATATGTTATGGTTCTGATAACAACAACCTTAAAATTAGGTTGCATAGTCAGGGATTTCCTTTTCTTTCTTTTTTATACATTCAATATAATTTGTAGTATAACAGTATACCGTTTTGTCAATGGCTAACGAAGGAAAACATGTGTTGTGACTGGCAGTATGTGTAGATTTTGATTTAAACCATAAGGATAATTAAAAAAATCATATATGTTCTTTACCCAATAAACCGGTTCTCTGAAAAAATATGGCAATACGCGTACGTATCGTTTATTAAGGGTTTTGTTATACACCGGTAATACCGTGCAGTCCATGTATATTAGAGGTCTGACATGGCTAAACATGATATTTAACACACCTTTTCATAATACCCCGACTGTGTATATCAGTTGTTGCTTGTTATCACATCCCGACATTGTATATCAGTTGTTGTTTATTATCACATCGAGACAGTGTATATCAGTTGTTGTTTGTTATCACATCCTGACAGTGTATATCAGTTGTTGTTTGTTATCACATCCAGACAGTGTATATCAGTTGTTGTTTGTTATCACACCCCGAAAGTGTATATCAGTTGTTTTTTGTTATCCCCCCCCTACAGTGTATATCAGTTGTTGTTTGTTATCACACTCAGACATTGTATACCAGTTGTTGTTTGTTATCACATCCTGACAGTGTATATCAGTTGTTGTTTGTTATCACATCCCGACATTGTATATCAGTTGTTGTTTATTATCACATCGAGACAGTGTATATCAGTTGTTGTTTGTTATCACATCCTGACAGTGTATATCAGTTGTTGTTTGTTATCACATCCAGACAGTGTATATCAGTTGTTGTTTGTTATCACACCCCGAAAGTGTATATCAGTTGTTTTTTGTTACCCCCCCCCCCCCCTACAGTGTATATCAGTTGTTGTTTGTTATCACACTCAGACATTGTATACCAGTTGTTGTTTTTTATCACATCCTGACAGTGTATATCAGTTGTTGTTTGTTATCACACACCAACAGTGTATATCAGTTGTTGTTTGTTATAACACCCCGACAGTGTATATCAGTTGTTGATTGTTATCACATCGAGACAGTGTATATCAGTTGTTCTTTGTTATCACATCCCGACAGTGTATATCAGTTGTTGTTTTTTATCACATCCTGACAGCGTATATCAGTTGTTGTTTAATATCACATCCCGACAGTGTATATCAGTTGCTGTTTAATATCACATCGAGACAGTGTATATCAGTTGTTCTTTGTTATCACATCCTGACAGTGTATATCAGTTGTTGTTTGTTATCACATCCCGACAGTGTATATCAGTTGTTGTTTTTTATCACATCCTGACAGTGTATATCAGTTGTTGTTTGTTATCACATCCCAACAGTGTATATCAGTTGTTGTTTTTTATCACACCCCGACAGCCTATATCAGTTGTTGTTTGTTATCACATCGAGACAGTGTATATCAGTTGTTGTTTGTTATCACATCCCGACAGTGTATATCAGTTGTTGTTTAATATCACATCCCGACAGTGTATATCAGTTGCTGTTTAATATCACATCGAGACAGTGTATATCAGTTGTTCTTTGTTATCACATCCTGACAGTGTATATCAGTTGTTGTTTGTTATCACATCCCGACAGTGTATATCAGTTGTTGTTTAATATCACATCGAGACAGTGTATATCAGTTGTTGTTTGTTATCACACACCCACAGTGTATATCAGTTGTTGTTTGTTATCACACCCCGACAGTCTATATCAGTTGTTGTTTAATATCACATCGAGACAGTGTATATCAGTTGTTCTTTGTTATCACACCCCGACAGTGTATATCAGTTGTTGTCTGTTATCACACCCCGACAGTCTATATCAGTTGTTGTTTAATATCACATCGAGACAGTGTATATCAGTTGTTCTTTGTTATCACACACCAACAGTGTATATCAGTTGTTGTTTGTCATCACACCCCGACAGTGTATATCAGTTGTTGATTGTTATCACATCGAGAAAGTGTATATCAGTTGTTGTTTGTTATCACACTCCGACAGTGTATATCAGTTGTTGTTTGTTATCTCATCCCGACATTGTATATCAGTTGTTGTTGGCCATTGACCGCCAACACTGTATCAGAACTTCTGTGTCATTGTGTAAGTTTGACTCATAGAAATAAATCGACCCCGAGATTCCACTTGTTAATGTTTATTACATACCTAGTTGATCACAGTCTGCATAATGCTCTCTGTTGGGACACAAGTGAAATAAAATATATTTGTCATTAAACTATTCAACTTTCAAATCAAATCATCATCACTGTGTTCAAGTTAAAACATATATAGTTCTGTAGAAACGATCATGTACAGTTCAGCGCGGATAGATAGATATAATAAAATCTAAACGTACTAACAGATGAATAGGGAGAATATCAGACTATTATTAATATAATGCATGGATACGTTCGAGACTGATTGACATATCTTTAATCTCTGCATGGTTTTGTTGGACGTTGATCTTTGACACTACAAGTGTGCAGTGTCGTGTCAGTCACCATTAATTTGAATTAATTAATATAATTTCAGTGAGACCCGTGAAGATCCGGGTTAGAATTGGTCTTCAGCAACTCATGCTCGTCGTAAGAGGCGGCCGACGGAAACGGGTGGTCAGGCTCGTTGACTTGCAATTGGTTGACACGTGTCATCTCATCCTAATTGCGTAGATCGATGCTCATTATATTGATCACAGGATTGCCTGGTCCAGACTGGATTATTTACAGACCGCCGCCGTATAGCTGAAGTATTGCTGAGTGCGGTGTTAAGCAACAACCTACAAGCTAATGATTTCAGTGATATTTTCAAGCTTCTGAGAGTTACTCTTACACTTCCGCACGTATTGTGACGTAGATGTGAAAACACATCAATCATTAATATGCCAGTGACATGAAGTCTCTACAACTACTACTATCATGAGTTTATTGGCGGATCTGCAGGTACCATGTTGTCCAACTAGGTTTGTTTACTCCACAAGACTTCAATCGTGGTCCCTTCACACCCCAGCTCATACGGTTTCATGTCAGTGAATTTGATGTAGTTCCTGAAAACAGAAATCAGAATGTTCAACCGTTAGTGAGCGAGTGAGTATGGTTTTACGCCGCTTTTAGCATTACTCCAGCAATATCACGACGAGGGACACCAGAAATGGGCTTAACACATTGTACCCATGTGAAGAATCGAACCCGGGTCTTCGGTGTGATGAGCGAACGCTTTAACCACTAGGCTACCCTACCCCCCTCAACCGTTAGTATGCGTGTGGGAGCTGACCGCCCCGATATTGAGCAAGGCCTCCTTGGTCATCGTATGTCATGATGTTGATAGATCAGTAATTGCTGTATCAAAACAAAATGATCAATAGCGACACTTGATGAATATTATATGAAATGTTAAACACATTGGTTAATTTAACATCTTGATCAAGATGGAAAATGAGAATGCAGACAAATCTGAAATATATCTACTCGTCAAAACGTTTTAATAATCATTTCCTGTCATAAGAAAGATATCTCAGCATGTCAAATGTCTAGTTTTGAAGTAACGAATGATGCATCTCATTGCTATCCAACATGGCTTTCAAGCTATTTATTTCGTATCGAGAAGAAGTAAATGGTCACAGTCCTTGACTTTACGACTGACCACGTGTTGTCTTCTTTTACCACAAGTGATTGATTGAGTGAGTGAGTGAGTGAGTTTAGTTTTACCGCACTCAGCAATATTCCATCTATATGGCAGCAGTCTTTAAATAATCGAGTCTGGAACAGACAATCCGGTGATCAACAGCATGGTCATCGATCTACACAATTGGGATATAATGGAATGTGTCAACCAAGTCAGCGAGCCTGACTACCCGATCGCGTTAGTCGCCTCTTACGACAAGCATGGGTTACTGAAGATCAATTATAACCCGGATCTTCACGGGTCCACAAGCCCGAAGTACGGGGATATAATCTGGCATAGAATTCTACAATTCTATTTTTATAGAGAGACACTTAAAGTTCTGCGACTGGTTTGGAGGAAATGTACTTTTTCTAACCTTGCAGGGTCAATGCCAAGTTTTTGTTGCAGGAATTCTGAAATTTCCTTGGACATCTGAATGTTTTCCTCGGCACTTATGTGTCCAATAGCCTGGAGCTCGGAGTTGGCACATGGTTCAGTCGTACCCCCGTGGGTCATCATCTGGCCTGGATGAATCCTGACCTCCACAAGCTAAAATTGAGCAAACTAAATGAGTGAATGATTGGGTCAGGGGAAAGGATGACAGAGTAAGTTGAACGTATGATGGAGTGAATTTTGCAGATGATCGAACGTAAGATTAAGTGAATAATTGTACAAGGTTCGTGCATGATGGAATAAGTTGGGGTAAACATTTGATAAATTGATGATTGAGTCGTGTGAATGATTGAGTAACTGGAGTGAATAATTGAGTGAGTGAGTGAGTGAGTGAGCGTGTGAGTGAGTTTAGTTTTACGCCGATTTTAGCAATATTCCAGCAATATCACGGCGGGGGACACCAGAAATGAGCTTCACACATTGTGCCCATGTGGGGAATCGAACCCGGGTCTTCGGCGTGACGAGCGAACGCTTTAACCACTAGGCTAACCCACCGCCCCTGTGAATAATTGAGTACGTTGGGGGTAAATATTTAGATACATTGATAGCTGAATCGAGTGAATGGTTGAGTAACTGGAGTGAACGATTCGGTAAATTGGGGTAAGCATTTAGATAAATTGATAATTGAGTAGAGGGAATGCCTTAGTAAGTTGAGTGAAGCATTTATATGTGTGAATAACAAAGTTTAGCGAATGATTCAGTAGTTTGATGAAAGGGTGAGTTGAGGTTATGAATGTGGCAACCAAATCGTTACATTTTAAGCTGACAATGAACTATACACATCTAGTCGACAATTAACTTCTTAACCTTAAATCCGCTAATATCCAATGACTGATTTTTAATGACAATAGGTAAGCCTAAATATACTGAGAGAAACAAATAAAGGAATTTGTATATTGTGTAGGAAAATTTCTATCACAAAGGTAATGTACGATATTATCGGTAACACAATTTTGATATCGATGATCATTGATATTATTCCTATCCACGATATTTTAGTTTATAGATCATTTTAGCCAGCCCTAATACTCAAAGAGAACTATCAAAACCTAATATCTATGGTAACGAGAGTAAACACCCAAAGGATATATAAAATATATGATGCCCATATCGGAAGCTTTATGGTAGCACCGTATTCCTCCATAAAACTTCCAGTCGTATAAAGTCTCTCTTTTCCCTTGGCGTTAAATCGAGGAAAATTTTTCGTAATTTCATTTTCCAGTGGTATTTAAAAGTTTTCTGAAATAATTCTGTTTAGTGGAGACAAAGTGTTGTTCGCAGTAGTAGAAATACAATACACGGAGATAATTAATACATACACACTACCCAACGTTAAATCAAAACTTGTTTTCGAGACCTGGCGTTAAGTCAAGGATGTACATTAACCTTTACCCATGAAGACCATTGTATACAGTCTTGTTATCAGAGGCCGCTACTGATAACATACATGCTGTGTCGTGTTCAAACATACTTGAGACACAAGACAGATCCTAGCAATCACTTTGCTAAAGTCTAAAGTCTCATGCCTTTGCTTTTCAAGCACTTTAGGGCGGTGTTGTAGCCTAATGGTTAAAGCGTTCGCTCGTCACGCCGAAGGCCCAGGTTCGATTCCTCACATGGGTACAATGTGTGAAGCCCATTTCTGGTGTCCCTGCCGTGATATTGCTGGAATATTGCTAAAAGCGGCGTAAAACTAAACTCACTCACTCACTCAAGCACTTTGTGTCTGCCCAAAGCCGATTAGAAAGACTCAACTCTGTAATCGACTGTTCGGTTCGATTTGATTCATAATGTCTTTTAATGCTTGCAAGTTTATATTTGACAGTGTTAGAATAAAATAAATAAATTACAGAGTTAGCGTGGTTAGTTTTAAATTCATACAGTACAAATACATTATGTTCAGCGTTCGAAATTAACGTCGGTCCTCAGACCCGGAGCCGACTGAAAAACACTCGGACCCAAAACTTTTGTTTTCTGCAGGCCGACAGCTTTTCCATCCCATTTGACACTGACATATCCCTGTCTGAACATTCTGATACAGACTTTTCAGAAGACTTGACTCTTGACATGGATGTTGATTTTGTTGTAAATGAAGACTAGTCAGTCACTAGAGTTAAATTAAACTCTTTAACTCAGTAGCTAAAATATAGGGCCTACACATTCCCATCAGGCTCCACAACATTTAATGGTTCTGGGTCATTAGGGCCTGCAGCTTTTCAGGGTTAAGGGCAAACACTGATTATGCTCATATTTTTAGAAATATACAACGTCTGTATATTGAATTTAAATTAACATATTCAAGGAAGTCATTTCCCAAAACGATGCTCTGACCTCTGACCTTGTGCAATGCATGCCACAATAGAGTTCAATCAATACCCACCAGATCTTTGTGCATGTCAGAGACCAAATACCTGTCTCTGGTGCATGTACAGTATTCATTGGGCGGTGGGGTAGCCAAATGGTTAAAAGCGTTGGCTCGACATGCTGAAGACCTGGGTTCGATTCCCCCACAATCCAATGAAGCCCATTTGTGGTGTCCCCACCGTGCTATTGCAGGAGTATTGCTAAGGCGGCGTAAAACTATACTCACTCTCACCCCCAGTAGTCATTAACTTTACATTCGTTAACTTTACACTCAAATGGTAAGCTAACAGATCACTGATAGTATAATGTCCAACTTACTATTTAAGCCCGGTATATTGTCCAATAACAATAAGATCGTGTTAGAGAAACGACAGTACTACCATCCTTATTATTGACAGAAATCATTTTCTGGACTGAATATGTAGATTATAGGAATGCTTCCTCGAACTGATCTGAATACAATTTGAAAGCAATAGAAAAACACATTTATTTATTTATGTATTTGTTTATTTGACTCCATTACCCCTCCCTCCCCCACTCCACTCCTCCCTTCCTACCTACCTGCCTACCTACATGTACCTACCTAACTACCTCCTCCCTCCCCATCTACCTACCTACATGTACCTACTACCTAACTATCTCCCTCCCACCTTCCTCCCTACCCACATGTACCCACCTATCTCTACCTCCTCTCTCCCCATCTACTCTACCTACATGTACCTACCTAACTACCTGCCTCCCCTCCCCTACCTACCTACCTACATGTACCTACCTAACTACTCTCCTACCCACCTCCTTCCCAACCTACATGTACCTAATACCTAACTACTTCCTCCCCACCTCCCTCCCTACCTACATGTACCTACCTAACTACCCTTCCCTCCCTCCCACCTATCTACCCACATGTACCTCACTTAACTCACTTCTCCCATCTACCTACCTACATGTACCCACGTAACCACCTCCCTCAATCCCCATCTACCTACCTACATGTACCCTACCTAACTACCTCCTCCCCCTACCTACATGTACCTACCCTACACTGCACCTACCTCCATTACCTACCCTGACCTGACTGTACGCCGATTTATCGACCTCGGATTTTAATTTATCGACTTTACTGACGATTTTAATTTACCGACCTTTCTAATTTATAATCGACTTTACTTCTGACCTTAACCACCGGTTTATCGACGTAATTTTACCGACGACTTCGATCTGTTTACCGATGACCGACTTCGATTTAACGATCGACCTCGACGATTTATCGATCGACCTGATTTAATTTATTTATCGACCTGACCCGGACGATTTATCGACGATAATTTATTTATCGACGACGACTTCGACGATAATTTATAATTTATCGACGATTTATAATTTATCGACGATTTATTTATCGACCACTTCGATTTAATTTTAATTTACCGACGACTTCGACGATTTATCGACGATTTACCCTGATTTATAATCGACGACGATTTCGACGTGATTTATCGACTTTGATCCTCGACGACGTATCGACATCGACAATTTATTTATTAATTTCGACCTGACGTAATTTTACCGAATTTATCGACTTTAATTTATCGACTTCGACGATTTAATTTATCGACGACGCCCGACGATTTATCGACTTCGACGAATTTATCGACCTGACGACTTTACCGATAATTCTGACCTTCGACTTTAATTTATCGACGATCCTCGATTTATCGAGATAATCGATGACCTCGACGTTTAATTTCCTGATTTCGACTTTATCTCGCCGACGAGATAATTTATCGACCTCGACGATTTATAATGATCGACTTCCGGACGATAATTTATCGACGATTTTTCGACGATATCGACTTCGACGATCGACTTTGATGATTTATTTATCGAGATAATTTATCGACCCGATTTATCGATAATTTATCGACTTTCCCCGACTTCGATTTACCGGATAATTTATCGACTTTGATTTAATTTATCGACTTCGACGATTTTAATTCGACGATCTCGACTTCTTTGACGATTTCGATAATTTCGACGGACTTCGACCTTCCTGACTTCGACCTCGACGATTTACCGGATGACTTTGATCGACGATTTATCGACGATGATCTCGATTTAATTTATCGACGATTTATTTATTTATAATTTGATTTATCTTTGACTTCCGACCGATAATTTTGACTTTGTTTCGACTTAATTTATCGACGATTTATTTCACGATTTTACCTTTATTTAATGGTTTATCGACCATTTTCCTTTTCGACGATTTACCGGATAATTTATTTCGACCTTTGACTTCTTCGAGATGCCGACGCCGATATTTATTTCGACGATTTCGGATGATTTTACGTATTCTGACGATTTTTTCCCGGATTGACTGATATTGAGCCGACTTTCGGATGATGATTGATGACGATTTGTTTATTTCGACATTGACGATGCCGATTTCGGATGATGACGAGAATTTATTGACGCTTTATCGACATTTAATTTATCGACCTTTATCTTTATCGACGCATTTACCGGGACGCCGGACTTCGGATGCCGATGATGATGATGCATTTTATCGACGATGATTTTTCGATTTGTACCGGACATGACGTTTCGATTTTTCCGACGATGATTTCGAGATAATTTATCGACCGATTTTCGATTTTTCCTGGTTTATTGATTGACGATGAGCCTCGACGATGCCGATATTTATTGACGGTTTTTCCTTTACTTTTTTTATTTATTTATAATTTTATTTTGACGCATTTTCTTCGATTTATTTATTTATTTACGATCTATTTTTCCTCGATTACGCGATTGAGATATTTCGATGACTTTCTTTATCCCTATCTAATACCTACATGTACTCTACTCTAATCTACTTCTCCTCTTGTACTCTGCTATGTACCTACTCTACATGTACCTAATGCATACTTCCTCCTCCCACTCTCTCTCCTAACCTATGTGTTCTCCTATCTCCTGCTCCCACTCTACTCTTACCTATATATGTACTCTATTTAACTACTCTCCTCCTCCTATCTACTCTACTCTTACATATATGTACCTACCTAACTACCTCCTACTCCCTATCTACTCTACTCTTACATACATGTACTCTACTCTAATTACTCTCCTCTCCTCCCTATCTATACTCTACTCTACATGTACTCTTACTCTAACTACTTCCTCCCACTCTCCTCCCTCCTACCTACTCATGTGTGTACATGTACTCTACTCTAACTACTCTCCCTCTCCCACCTCATCCTACCTACATGTACTCTACTTAACTACCTCCTCCCTTCCTCCCATCTACCTACCTACATGTACTCTACTCTAATCTACTCTCCTCTCCTCATTTCTACTCTACCTCTATATACCCTACTCTAACTACCTTTCCATCCCTCCCCATCTACCTACCTACATGTACCTCTTACCTAACTACCTCCCTTTCCCACCTCACTCCTATATGTACCCTACCTACACTACCTACATGTACCCCAATTTAACTACCTCCCTCCCACCTCCCTCACTTCCACATGTACCTCCTTAACTAACTCCCTCCTCCCCACCTACCTACCTACATGTACCCACTTCTAACTACCTCACCTCCCTCCCCATCTACCTTCACCTACATGTACTCTGGTACCTACCTAATCCCTCCTCCCCATCCCTCCTACATCTACCTACCTAACTACATGTACCTACCTGCTACCTACTACCCCTATCTAACTACCTCCCTCCCTCCCCATCTACCTACCTACATGTACCCTACTCTAACTACCTCCTCCCCACCCTCCCTCCCTACCTACCTACCTACATGTACTCCCACCTAACTACCTCCCTCCCTCCTCCTCTACACACACTGTTACCTACACCTAATCCTGCCTCCCTCCCTCCCCATCTACCTACCTTACATGTACCTACTCTAACTATTCCCCTCCCTCACCCTCCCTCCCCATCTACCTACTGACATGTACCTACCTAACTACCTCCTCCCAACCTACCTACCCTACACCTACATGTACCTACTCTAACTACCTGCCTCCCTCTCCTCATCCTACCTACCTACATGTACCCCACTCCTCCCACCTCCCTCCCCCTTCCTACCTACCTACATGTACCTACCTAACATATTCCTCCCTCCCTCCCTCCCTCCTCCCATCTACCTACTCCCTACATGTACCTACTCTAACTCCCTCCTTCTACCTCCTACATGTACCTACCTAACTACCATGTCCCTCCATTATCTACCTACATGTACCTACCTCTCCTCCTCCCCACCTCCCTCCCTACCTACATGTACCTACCTAACTACCTGCCTCCCTCCTATCTATCTACTCTACCATGTACCCTCTCAATACCTAACTACCTCCCTCCCTACTTCACACATGTACCCCACTCTAACTACCTGCCTTCCTACCCATCTACCTACCTACATGTACCCTACTCTAACTATCTCCCTCCCCACCTCCCTCCTCCATCTACCTACCTACATGTACCTACCTAACTACCTGCCTCCCCACCTCCCTCCCTTCCCTCTACCTACCCACATGTACCTACCTAACTACTCCCTCCCACCTCCCTCCCTACCTACCTACCCACATGTACCCTACCTAACTACCTCCCTCCCCACCTCCCTCCCTACCTACCTACCTACCACACATGTACCCACCCAACTACCTAACTATCTCCCTCCCCACCTCCCTACCCCTCTACCTACCTACATGTACCTACCTTAACTACCTCCCTCCCATTTCCTCCTCCCAATCTACCTACCTACTTGTACCTTACCTAACTACCTCCCCTCTCCCCCACCTCCCTCCCTACCTACCTACCTACCTACATGTACTCCTACCTAACTATCTCCCTCCCCACCTCCCTCCCCTCTACCTACCTACATGTACCTACCTAACTACCTCCCTCCCCATTTCCCTCCCTCCCAATCTACCTACCTACTTGTACCTACCTAACTACCTCCCTCCCCACCTCCCTCCCTACCTACCTACCTACCTACCTAACTACCTACATGTGCCTATCTACCTACCTACCTGATGTTTATCGCCAGTATTTACTGAGGTCATGGTAGAATAATCAATCAAGATGTCTCGACAATGATCAGATATCTTGTCAAAACGGGTCAACAACAGCTTCCATTGCAGGCCATTGTTTTTGACAATTACAAATCACTTGAATAATAGTAAAGTAATTTATTTTCGTTATATTTATTGCTCTTTTCTGTTTTCTGGTTCATGACATATTATATGAGATTATTAATACTAATATTACAATTGAGGTCTTAGTTACATGCAGGTGACGAAACATCACAGTACGTCATCAGGCACAGATGACATGTGTTCACAGTAACGCAGACAGAGACAGACACATGAACAGATAGACAGACACATACACACACATGCACATACGCAAACGCTCAAAGACAAAGACAAACGCAAACACACACAAAGGCACACAGACAATGGCACGCAAAGAGACACAAAGACACACGCACACAAAATCGTTCACACACATACACAAAGACACACACAAAAACATGCATACACACATGCATACGTTTTCTGTATTGTCGGTTCCCAGGTTTTAATCCCGTACAAGAAGGAATGACTGTCTTTACGAGTATAAAATCGCACATCACGTAACCAAGTAACACCAATGTGCACCGGAATACCATTTATACAACTATTTCTGATAGTTATTCACGAATAATATCATATTACCATAGAAACACTTCTCCCAAGTCAAGACATGCCAAGAGTGTTGGGTAAGTCAGCAATATGTTATCTACATCATAGGTCATTGTGACCTGATAGTAAATCTGCATCGTCAGAGAATGACCCTATTTCAGCTTACACAAACATGAAATCGGTTCATGCCTACCCATCTTGACCTTGAATCCACATAGGGGGTGTATCGTTTTCTTCTTTAGTGAAACGTGATGACACAAACTGCTTGTTTGATTTGACACTCATTTCAATACGATGTCATTCATATGATATCTAGAGGGGATTTCATAATTATTATTAATTCCTAATTTTTCATTAAATTTTTCATAATTCCTAATTTCATAATTCTTAATTTCATAGTTACTAATATATAATTCTGTAGTATTTTTAATATGATAATTCTTGAGCTAAAGGTAATTTCTCAGATATGTAGCCTCGAACAGTGTGATAATACATTGTCATATTCCGATGTGTTATTCAAATGCTACGATAAAACATTGACTATTCACAACATATATTATCGCAGGGAAATAAAAGTCCCTCCCTGTGAATGAA
Source organism: Haliotis rubra (assembly GCF_003918875.1). Lineage (NCBI taxonomy): Eukaryota > Metazoa > Mollusca > Gastropoda > Lepetellida > Haliotidae > Haliotis > Haliotis rubra. The sequence continues at coordinate 36,089 of NW_025765472.1, read as the reverse complement.
ACCTTGAACTTACACTTTCTGGTTTCCGAATAGCTTTGGCGATGATTTTTGAGGTTTCAAACAGAAACCCCTTCGGGAGGTCGCTTGTTGCCACATTCGTGAAGAGAATAAAACACGGCATGGCTACCCTGATTCCGAGACTCAAGCTGCTGACACGGATATCTGTCCTCGTTTGATAAATAGGGAACTTGTTGTTCAACTTCCAGAGCGTTCACACGCCGGCGCAATAATTTTGCTGCTACGCCACTGCCACAGGCTAAATCGTATATCACGTGAGCGGACTTGTTTCATTTGCCTATTTGTCCTTTCTTCACATTGGTCGTACGTGCTGGCATAGAAACTCTGTGTTGTAATGCAGGCTATTGTTGTAATTGTTGCAGCATATCAGTACCACTAAGTAAAATAATGTGTAACACTTGGTAATTGTTTGACATGCGTGCACATGTATTTAGACTAAAAAGCCAACCGTTATCTTGAGTGAGTGAGTGAGTGAGTTTATTTTTACGCCGCTTTTATCAATATTCCAGCAAGCTCTCCATAAACGGGCTTCACACATTGTACCCAAGTGGGAAATCGAACCCGGGTCTTCGGCGTGACGAGCGAACACTTTAACCATTGGGCTATCCCAACGTCTCGTTATCTTGAAGTAATATGTACAGCTTAATTAGGTGTATAATCATATTCACCATGATGATATGATATTACAGTATTGAATAGATTCCAAAGGAAGTACGTGTAGTTTGTAGTCACATTCGTTTACACTTGTCTTGGGGTAAGATAAATAGAATATGACATTCGTAAGTAAATAATATTCTCAGAAACATGTTTATGTATACATATATACCGCTGAAAATGTTTTACAGTGACAGTGACAATGTTTTGTTCAGTGACAGTAGCAGGCCGGAATTTCAGAGGATAGCTTTCGTTGATTCAGGGATCAATTGAGCCAGACCGCGTTAATACGGACAGTGCCGTTTTTCATAAAAAAATGTTCGGATAGTGAAACGTTCGGTTTGCTGAACCATGTCCAGTACACCACACTGCAGTAGAGTAATTCCCTTTCACGCGACTGATGGAGACAAAAGAACGTATGTATACATGTATCAACTGACATATAATCATGATTTATTATAATATTCAATGTATATCCGATTTGACTTAAACTTCTTTGGTCGTTTGACTTATTTGACTATTTTGTTTAATTACAGTGGCACCACACCCACCAATCAGTGCAACTCGAGATGGAAGAGGAGGCCTTCAAGTCCACGCTAATCCACCCTGCAAAGACGGAGACAGCGCCGATTCCAACCATCTACAGAGATGAGGTATCCCGACTGCGACGCCACCACGACGTTGTTCCAGCCGACCTGCTAAAGGAAATGCCTTCCTTCGCAAAACTCAAGACCATTCTCTACAGACAGCGGCACAAGACCATCCCTAGGCTCCCTCCCACCCGACGTGAGATTCGGCAAACAAGAACATTGAGTGACTGTGTGCAGCAGATGCAGATTTGGCGACGGCACCTTCTCCTCAGCTCCCCGGTTGTTCGAGCAGATCTACACACTGCATGCTGAGTATCAAGGCCACATGTTCCAGTTCGTGTACTGTTTGCTGCCGAATAGATCTGAGGATACATACAGTAAGACCCTGGAACACTTGTGTCAGATGGCCCATCAGCTGAACTGTTTCCTCGATCCAAGGACAACAACATCATCGGTGTCCTGGACTACACTGATCACGTCCCTGACCTGATCCACCCTCAGTGATCCATCAATGTGACTTACAGGTGAACAGTCCGTGACTAAAACATTTATTGTTATTTATTTATTAAATTTCTACCATGACTACGGTATCAGACGACGACTCACATTTCTTAGTTTTTCTTGTGTATTGAGAGTACCGGAATGCAAAATCCCGTTAAATCCCTAGCATAATCGACACTACATATTTACATTTTGATGAGTAATATCCATTGTGTTAACATGTCTATGAGTAATATCTATTGTGTTAACATGTCTGCGAGTAATATCCATTGTGTTAACATGTCTGCGAGTAATATCCATTGTGTTAACATGTCCACGAGTAATAACCATTGTGTTAACATGTCTACGAGTAATATCCATTGTGTTAACATGTCTACGAGTAATATCCATTGTGCTAACATGTCTACGAGTAATATCCATTGTGTTAACATGTCTATGAGTAATATCCATTGTGTTAACATGTCTATGAGTAACATCCATTGTTAACATGTCTATGAGTAATATCCATTGTTAACATGTCTACGAGTAATGTCCATTGTGTTAACACGTCTATGAGTGATATCCATTGTGTTAACATGTCTGCGAGTAATATCCATTGTGCTAACATGTCTACGAGTAATATCCATTGTGTTAACACGTCTATGAGTAATATCTATTGTGCTAGCATGTCTATGAGTAATATCTATAGTGCTAACATGTCTACGAGTAATATCCATTGTGTTAACATGTCTATTACTAATATCTAAAGTGCTAAGGTGTCTACGAGTAATATCCATTGTGCTAACATGTCTACGAGTAATATCTATTGTGTTAACATGTTTACGAGTAATATCCATTGTGTTAACATGTCTACGAGTAATATCCATTGTGCTAAGATGTCAACGAGTAATATCTATTGTGCTAACATGTCTACGAGTAACATCCATTGTGTTAACATGTCTACGAGTAATATCCATTGTTCTAAGATGTCTACGAGTAATATCCATTGTGCTGACATCTCTATGAGTAATATGTAATGTGTTAACACGTCTACTAGTAATATCCATTGTGTTAACATGTCTACGAGTAATATCCATTGTGTTAACATGTCTACGAGTAATATCTATTGTGCTAACATGTCTATGAGTAATATCCATTGTGCTAACATCTCTATGAGTAGTATCCATTGTGCTAAGATGTCTACGAGTAATATCTTTTGTGCTAACATGTCTATGAGTAATATCCATTGTGTTACCATGTCTACGAGTAATATCCATTGTGTTAACACGTTTATGAGTAATATCCATTGTGTTAACACGTCTATGAGTAACATCCATTGTGTTAACATTCGTACGAGTGACATCCGTTGTGTTAACATGTCTACGAGTAACATCCATTGTGTTAACATGTCTATGAGTAATATCGATTGTGCTAACATGTCTATGAGTAATATCCATTGTGCTAACATCTCTATGAGTAGTATCCATTGTGCTAAGATGTCTACGAGTAATATCTTTTGTGCTAACATGTCTATGAGTAATATCCATTGTGTTACCATGTCTACGAGTAATATCCATTGTGTTAACACGTTTATGAGTAATATCCATTGTGTTAACACGTCTATGAGTAACATCCATTGTGTTAACATTCGTACGAGTGACATCCGTTGTGTTAACATGTCTACGAGTAACATCCATTGTGTTTACATGTATATGAGTAATATCCATTGTATTAACATGTCTACCATTAATATCCATTGTGTTAACATGTCTATGAGTAATATCCATTGTGTTAACACGTCTATGAGTAATATCCAGTGTGTTAACATGTGTACGAGTGATATCTATTGTGTTAACATGTCTATGAGTAATATCCATTGTGTCAACATGTCTATGAGTAACATCCATTGTGTTAACATGTCTATGAGTGATATCCATTGTGTTAACATGTCTACGTGCCAAACACAGTGTGTTTCCATATTTAAATAGATAGGACAATCTCCACGTGTCACTATCGTCGTGTTAGCACGTCAGTGTGTGTCGCATCATGCAACAGCATGTGTTGGCATATCTATGTATGTCACACTCTTTTACCCTGACAACCTTCTCCAGAGCAATCATGATTACTTATTAGACGGTACGTTTATAATCACGAAGGTTAACATGGACAAAAACAATGTTGCTGGTTGTGTGAAGATATGAAAGTAAAAGTGAACTGAAAATATCAGTGTACTATGGAATCCGAGAAGGGACATTGTCACGTTGTCGCCCTCTGAAAATCAAGCAAAATGAGGCAAAATTAACCAAATCGCGACAATGCGACAACGCGACATTTCGTCAATTTGTCGCACTGTCGCGATGTCGCATGTGGCGTTTTGGATACTATTTTTCTATTCCTCCAAAGGGCGACAATGCGACATAGCGCCAATTTTCAAGGTCAAACTATGTCGCGTTGTCGCATAGTCGCCCCACCTATGATGTGGTGCCTAAAAATGCGCCACAACGCCACAGTCCTGAAATTATTCATCCACCTTGCAACTTTTGCTATAGCGTTTTACAACCCTTTATGTACGCTTCATACATTCTCATGGTCATGCTTTTCAGAAATAGAGTGAGTGAGTTTAGCTGTACGCCGCTGTTAGCAATATTTAAGCAATATCAAAGCTGGGAACACCAGAAATTGGCTTCGCACACTGAGCCCATGTGTGGAACGGAATGCGGGTCTTCAGCGTGACGAGCGAACGCCTGAACCACCAGGCTACCCCAACACCCCTTATAGGGACCGTTGGGTCTAAACAGCGAACAAAGATGTTTGTATGGCTTCCCGTGTTTTGTGTCGTCTATGCAAACAGGGAACATTAGAACTTGAGATTTCAGCCTGAACAATCACAACGTGCATTGATAAAATGCAATCAACACCTGGTGTAGGCCACATGCACGTACATGTTTACCGTACTTCTCTATTACAGCAATCATGTGCCACTCGGGCACCTTTGTTTACGGAATCCGTGCTTAGTGTAGGTTGCAAAATTACCATAAAATATTACCTGCTTCACGAAATGTCCGGCACTATGTAAAAATGAGAAAACAGAAAACATTTCTTTTTCAAATAGCGTTATTTTTTTCAGAAGACCATCGATCACATACACAATAGCTTCCGAAGTTTCAAACAGATTACTATTTGGTGACATCACTGCTGGAGTAGATATTGACAGAAATATACTTCTTTCTCAATCTTTGTTGGCATGTATTTTTGAGAAACTCATGGGGGCAAAGGTGTGTTAAAAAATGCAGCAATCCGAAACATGAGGCTCATTAACCTATTCAGACAATGACCTACTTTTCAGCCGATCCGAATTTTCTAGTGTGAAAGTGAAAATAGACAGCACAAACAACTATGGTTACACTGAATTCCAATTCCTTGTTGCATACGAAAATGTAATTTACAAATGAAGTTTAATTTTAAACTTCAATAACATCGTATTTCTATATTTTGTGGCGAGGTGTAGGCAGCATGTGACCTTAACTAAGACGTCACTGACTGCTCCAGTTTGATGAGGTGGTAAAATAATTCACAATGTATTTGGCTCACTGGTTACACCTGTTTGGTATTTTTTGCGCTTATTCAGTGAGGTTCTGTAACGCACAGTGTGATTGACCTAATATCAAGTCCGTATCAGTCCGCTAAACTTTTCTAGCGGCAGAGCCTCGTTTTGAGATTTCCACGATTTCAAGGGTTCTGTTTGTCAGTGCTCGCTGTACGACAGAGGACGCTGCACGACATGTTTGCAAGGATTATAAGGAGCGTAGTGTTGCAATATACAAGTGCTTAGATGTATCAAATAATACTGATAAATATTTATGTATCTAGTTAAATGAATTGGTCTAAAAATTCTGGACTTGTTATTGTACTAAGTTGCGCAATAGGACGGAACCCAGTCAGCAGGGGACGATACTCTTGAGTAATCAATGTTTTGACTTGTTGCTGAAATTTCAATCATTTCATTTTGCAATATATTTTGATAAGAAACCGAGATGGAAAGTATGATTTCCATTTTTTCGGCCATGGAAACCATGGAACGCTGGCGTTTTTCAGGGTGACCCTGCATGGCTGCTTATATTAATGTGGTTACGGCACATGTTTATACATGGTTGTACTATGTCCTGTGATACTGCAGCACACGCTGAACGCTACATCAACTAAACAGCGAGATGGTGACCCTAGGTGACCCGCAGTATTGATAACGTAGTGATAACACAGTAAATGTATATCTGTACCTCACTCCAGCCAATAAGTGGAAGAAAACGCCGAGCCATACCGAGGGTTACATGTACATATCACTCTAACAGACAAAGGCCGTTATGAAGATGGCCACGTTTAAGTGCCTTTCCTGGCTGCTGACATGTGCCTGCCTAATCTGTTTTTGTAGAAGCCAGGACAGTACTGTGTCCATCCTCCAAAGACTGAACCAGTTTCAGGAGGAAATGCGTGATAACAAGGCTGATGTGATTCGTATGGAGAAAAGGATCCTAAATTTCATTGAGGTCGCTCAGGCATCCCTGAGAGCTGAGTTAAAGGAAAACATACGGGCTGAAGTGAGAGAAGCCATGGCGGAGGTTCTACAAGGGGGAGGCTCTCCAAGACTTCGTGAAGGGTCAGGTTGGCTCTGAATTGTTGCAACTGAAACATGGTTACCATCAGATGAAGAGGCAGATGCATCATGTCTCAAGGTCATTCGAAGACTTCCGGGACGAGACGATCTTATTTCACGAATCTATTCTGAAGAAGGCAGACTTGTGGACTCGAGAGAACTCCAGTGATGTCTGTGTCAGAGACAAACATGGACTGGAAATAGAACTTCAGAAGGCAGATGTTACCACTGCAAATCTGAAAACTAACATCAAGCTTTGCACGTCATTGAAGGAGACGTGTCAGTCACAAATGTCGCAGCTAATAACAAATCTGACTGTGCCTGCTTGTACACCCTCCAGTGCAAATGTTACATCAACCTCCAGGCCAGCGACAACGTCAGTGATCCTGGTAACTCCAGTTTGGTCAAGTACCCCACGCCAGTTCCGTCAAATCAACATTCACAGTAACTCACTTGGTGTTTATCCGCATCTCAACATCAAGAGGGTTACATATGCTACTTATGTAAGGAAGACAAGGAAACTGCTGATAGGATTAGAACACCCAGATAAGGTTGTGACATCAACCCTGGATACAAGTCACGTGACGGTACTAAGAGAAGGCGTACGGACATATGGCATAGCGGTGGATGAAGATCGGGACATCGTATTTATAGCCACCTTGAAACCACTATATTCAATGAGCCGCATGTCTACACAGGGGAAAAACTTCACTGTCATGATTGACTTATCCGGGTACGAATGGTATCCTAGGCATCTCACTCTTGACACAAAGAGAAGGAGGATGTATTGGTGTAATTATGCGAAACTGTTCACTGTGACATATGATGGTCAAGGTCTGGCAACATTAGCGACAGGAGATCAAGTGTATGCTGTGACCCTGGATCAGGCAGCAGGTGTGTTGTATTATAATGACGCGAAGAAACTGTGGAAGATGACTGTGTCCAGTAATGTCACTAAACAGTTGACCACACTGAACACCGTTCCCTGGAACCTGAGACTGTATAGAGGCACCATCTACTACAGTGGCTATGATTCTCGTATTGTAGGCGCACTTAATCTAACACACAGTCCTATCGCACATACTCTACATTCAATAAGCATGGAGGGGGCTCATTCGTTACTGATGTGTTTGATTCCCTGAATTTTACAATGGTCATTACAATCATTTGGCAAAACATTTATTTGGAAAATACAAACTGTGATTTCAATGATGGACGGATCTTGTCACTCTTGATATGAGTACAATAGGACTTGTGTGTATCAAACGTGATTCCAATGAACGACTGATCTAGTCACTCCTGGGAAACCAGTTTGAAAATTAAACATTTGATGTAAAATTCAGTTTAGGTGACAAAGTCAGTGATAGGTGTTGTAAACAGCATCAGCAAATACTTGTTATCATTCTATTGTTACTTTCGTTACTAAATGTTTAGAACTTACAATGTTTCTGTGGACATTATCTCCGGAAACTGATGGCGCTATGGAAAATATTTATGTGTTTGGCTCTTCAATTTACAGAAATAAACTGCATCTTTTGAAACAGCGACAGGAAACATACTGTGTTTGTTCACATACACTGGATGTTTGCTTATTCGCATCAACACTGACACTAACGTTATAACACAACATTGAGTGGTCGGTCTCTAAAGAGCTGTGTTAAACAATGGAGATAAATGTAATGTGTTTCCAATGTAGAATTGTGTCAGATTTATCACTTGTGGTCAGTGGTAAGCGGTCAGTCCAATTAAACTTCTTTATCAACAAACATCTATCGTTTCTGTCCGTTCTATCACTTGAGATGATTGTGCAATAAGTGTTGCGTTCAGGTTGTCAATGTTATGCAACACATATTTTCACGAAGATGCATTGTACCTGTTATGGTTGTTGCCATGATCGGACACCAATGTTATCAATGCTATCACAAGCTGTCTACCAAATGGACGGTGACTGATTGTAAGGACTTAGTAGACGTTCATGATAGTTTGAAAATGGCAAAATCTTACAGGTGAAAGACATTTTGACGCTATGTGTACCATACTTCATATGTTGACAGTTAGTTCTATGTGGTTGTAAGGACTTATGTTGATTCCATTGATAAAGATATTGTTTTATCGACTGTTGATGGGGATTTACTAGATAGGGAAATATCCCTTCAGGAGGTTGCCGATGCTATATCGGGAATGCAGTCTGGCAAGGCCCCAGGTTTCAGTGGTATTGGTATTGAATGTTTTAAGAACGCCCCAGAATATTGTATCCATATGCTCCGGTGTTTGTTTAATGGGAGGCATGTATCAGTCTGACTGGATTTTGGTGTGATACTACCTTTGCATAAGAAGGGCAGTACTAGCTTACCATCTAATTATCGACCAATTACTTTATTGGAAGTCTCAGGGAAGATCTTTGCTAAAGGTATTAGTAATAGGTTGTCGGTATGAACAGTTCTTTACTTCTGAACAGGCAGGTTTTAGGCATGGATTTCAAACATTAGACAACATATTTATTCTTCATACAGTTATTAACAAATATCTCTCGTTGTATAAGGGTCGACTATATTGTGCCTTCATAGACTTAAAAGCAGCTTTGATTCTGTGGACAGAACAAGTCTGTTATATAAACTCTGGTTTGTTAATGTTAAAGGAAGAATGTATTATTTACTAAAATATATGTATGAAAATGTAAAATCTTGTGTTTCACTGGAAAAGGGCTATACAACTTTCTTTGCCTGTGTTTTTGTTGTCAGTTATCTCCCTTCTTGTTTTCATTCTTTATTAATGATTTGGTGGATTTTTAGCCATAGATGGTCAAAGATGCATTACCTTAGACGTCATAGAGTTGTTTATCTTGCTTTTCGCTGATGACATTGTTTTGTTTGATAGTACTACACCTGGATTGCAAAAGAAAATAAACAAACTTAATTCATATTGTCAAAAATGGAAGTTGAAAATTAATATTGATAAAAGTAAAATCATTGTATTTAGGAAAGCAGGTAGATTAAGGAAACATGAAAAATTCTTTCTAAATGGAGATAAGATAGATATTGTTTCATCTTATAAATATTTTGGGCGTTCACTTTTCGAGTTCAGGTAGTTGGTATATCACACAGGAAATACTAGCGGAACAGGCATGGAAGGTTGTGTCATTGACTAGTTCATTGATTAATAATTTCTACAGTCTACCACTGAAGGTTTTGTTGCATATCTTTGATGTAATAATTTTACCCGTTTTGCTCTATGGAGCGAAAGTTTAGGGCTTCCACCCTTCGCCGAATACTCTTCATGTTCATGATAAATTTTGTAAGCAAAAATTAGGCTCTCTGTTACTACAACGAACATTGTAGCTCGTTGGCGAACTTGGGATATATTCGTTGAATGTCAATAAATATAAGATATTCAAATACTGGATCAAATGTACAAGTCAAAGGGAGAATGTAATTTTGTATAATGTATATAAGTATCAGTTTAGTTTAGCTAAAATAAACCTTGACTGCTGGGCACTAAAAGTTAAAACCTTATTGTTCACTTGTGGTTTTGGACAGGGGTGGATGGACAAGCATGTTGTCTACGTGCAGCAGTTTCTAACTGACTTTAAACAGAGATGTATTGACATTGACGTTCAAAATTGGGTATCAGACCTTCGTAAATATTCCAAACTTGAGATGTACAGACAAATTGAGGTACATGCTTCTGAAGAACATTATTTTAGTGTAGTCAAAGTAAAAGCTTACTGTATTGCATTGTGTAAGTTCCGCTGCTCCAACCATAACCTAATGATTGAGTATGGAAGACGTCTCAAACTTGACCGCAAAGCTCGTCTCTGCCCATTCTGTGTTAGACCTACTATTGAATCTGAATTGCACTTCTGTCTTGAATGTCCATTTTATCACGACCTGCGATCAGATCTCTTGCAAGAATTTTATTATGTTTTTCCATCTTGCAACAAGTTGTTTTTATTACTCACATAAAAAAACAATGTTATTATAAACAATCTTGCTAAATATATTTTGTTAGCACAGAAGAAACGAAACAAATATCGGAATAAACCCTCTCTCTATTATCATTATCATGATTGGCGTAAGGTATATAGGTACAAGCCAGGCCACGCAGACTCAGTATAAAGGTTATTCATTATACATACAGAACCTCTTTTTACGATGAAATATACCAGAACTCATCTATGTTTAAATCTAAATGTTGATTGGATACAAAATTCTGAAACTGCACCATTTCCACATTTTTGTGATGGAATTTGAGTCAACATTTCCCTGTAAAATATATTTTCAAATCGGATTTAGTGTAATACTAAATTTTCATGGGAAAATAGACTATTTCTCATAAACTAGGTTCTAATTAGTCACCTTTAGTTCTTGAGAACTAAGCTAGCTTACATTCAAAGTGTTAAATAATAGGCGCAAGTATCGAAAGACAAGGGCAACTTTCATTCATGCAGAACTATTAAAGATCAGATGGGGAGTGTGAAATCAAAATAACGTTAACGATAGTATGTACATATTTTCACTCAGTTAGGTTTCGTTTACACGATCTAAATATTTCAAAACATGAATATTTTAACAAGAAAACATTTTAGAAAATGACAACAGTCAATAGAAAGTGGGCGGACCTCTAAAGTCACCAGCATCGTCTGTAGACATTCCATTCGAGTGAGTGAGTGAGTTTAGTTTTACGCCGCTTTAAGCAATATTCCAGACACCAGAAATGTGCTTCACACGTTGTACCTATGTGGGGAATCGAACCTGGATCTTCGGCGTGACGAGCAAACGCTGTAACCACTAGGCTACCTCACCGCCCTCCATATTCCATTCGAAGTGACTCATCTATAAATCTTCACCCGTTCACAGTGATCTTACCATACATGTAAGTCATTACTTCTGTTGTGTTACTCTCCAACGACATTGCATTATTGCATCTTATCAATTATTTTTTCTGACCTTTGCTGACCTCTAACGTCATGCATAATGTTAGAAACAGTGGCCATATTTGTCTAACCAAAATTATGTTATTTGTTTATTATTGATTTTTAGCTGGCGATAATATACCAATATTTAGTTATAAAACATACAACATCAATATTAACACAGATATTTTTCATATTATTTTTCAAACTTGACTACCAGCAACCAAAGCTGTACCATTTAGCATGGAGCATGGGGACTTAAGGTGCTTCTGCTTCCTGCACGATTTCTCAGCAGGATTCCGAAAGTGACAACTGTTTCACTCCGAGTTTTAAGGACTCAGCATGAGACTGCTGTGTGTACTGTCGCCATTATAATGTTTGCAGTGGAATCACACATTCCTGTATATTAGGATGTACGGCATGCCAGTGGTAAATGTTCAGACTCAGTACGTGTGTGAATAGCAAAGTCAGAAACGTGATTAAACAGTCAGTGGATGCATTTACATAATCAGCAGTGGTTTCATGTGCACACATAAATTCTTTTCATGGCACCTTTATCAACAAAACACGTGAAGGAAGCACCTATATCACTTCCGGGGCGTCTGTTAAGCAGATGGATACTAGCTATAGGCACAACGGGGGTTTATAAGTTTTTTTCAGATTCATTTACATACATGTAGCTGTGTTTGACTTAACCTTTAGAAAACAACTCGGGAATGAGAGACTGATTTCTCAACATCTGCTTTATCTGCAACATTAGCCCTTGGGATACGTGCTATACCAACACGACGAGGGAGCCAACAAAAATGGAGGTTGTACTGGCCAGTGACAAGAGTCTTGTATGTTCAAAAATATCAAATTCTTTCACACAGCTGTTTTTGACTTTACATTTGAAAAAGAAATCGGGAATGAGAGACTGATTTCTCAAGGTCTGCTTGAACTGCAGCATTAGGCCTTGTAACATCTGCCAACATGACTTGGTAGCCAACAAAGCTGGAGGTTGTATTTGTCAGCGGCAAGAATGTTGCATGTTTTGAACTATCAAGAATTAATTGATGATTCGAGTTCACACTTTAGGTGCCAGTAGACATGATGAAGAATCGGATTGGTTTGGTTGGTTTGTCGTTTTAACGCCACACTCAGCAATATCCAAGCTATATGGCATCGGTCTGTAAATAAAAGAGTCTGGACCAGACATTCCAGTGATCAACAGCTTGAGTATCGATCTACGCAGTTGGGAACCGATGACATGTGTCAACCAGTTCTTACGACAAGCATGGGTTCCTGAAGTCCAAATGAGGAATCTGAGCCAATCATGATGTATTTACATGTATTTATTTTTAGATATACTTCTAGGCTGTTTGGATAACCAAGGCTTCAGGGCATCTGTTTGCTGAAATATTGACTAGTTTGTGTTTTAAAACTTTGAAAGTGTGACGTCTGTATCTGGTTTGACGAATTGCCCAGGAAGTGGTGTCGTCATTTGTCGCTGTGGCGCAATAGCATCAAACTCAATATTTGCTGCTTCTAGTTGAGGTTTAATTCGGATCCCCAGAGGTTAAACCAGCTTCATTTTAATTTGGAATAATTCTTCCTGGAAGGATTACGCAAACACTAGATTTGACTGGTGTAATTTTAATTGAGTTATATATTGCATTGCAAGTTTTAAACGGATTTGTTTCTACGAAGGCAGTCAGCAGGAGACATTCTGAAAGCCTACCGCCCTAGCGATTTAATAAATATAGTTTCTGATGTTTTTAAAACACAGGGATATGCATAAAGATGAAAGAGGTTCAGTATTTGTTTCAGCAAGTTTTTGGGAAATACCAGTTTTATATGTTAAAAACTTGTCACCTTTTTCAGGACGGTAAAGTGAGGAGTTTGATCCTTTGTCTTTGACAGTTTAATAGCATGTTCCACAAGTTGGACTCAGGACTGAGGAAGTGCATTTTGTCGGAATAGTTCCTACTTATTTCGGTAAAGTAAGACCTGATGACACAGATAACGATGTACATGTTTGTTGTCAGATAACGTTATTATTTCAGAAAACAATCAGAAGATTCAAACAGAGAGTGAGATGGAAAGATTTGGAGTTTAGATGGCAACAGGAACAGTGACATCATTTTTGAGTCACAATAAAAGAAGTGACATCGTCGTGTGCGGTTTCAAACCAAATCTTGCAAGGCTAATGATATTTTCTTGAGAGTGACTTCACATGGTAGCTTTTAGTGTGTACAGCTGATCTATATGGAATGTTGGACAATATACTGTGATACCTGTTTGACATACTAAAATTGCTAGCGATAGAGCTGTCTGCTACTTCAGGTAAACAGCGATAACCACGTGTCCTTTACACCCAAGATGTGTTGACCTACAGCACTGATTACGTACTGATAACATAGTAAATATAAATCTGGACATCACACCAAGCAGTCAGTAGCATCAAACGCCAGATCGTGGAGACGTAACACATTACGGGCAAGGACATCTTGAGGGTTATGTATACAGTTCTAAAGATGTCCAGGCTGAAGTGTCTTTCCTGGTTGCTGACATGCACCTCCCTCATCTGCTTTTGTAGAAGCCAGGGCAGTATTGTGTCTGTCGTAGAAACATTGGACAAGTTTCGGGAGGAAATCCTTGATAACAAGGTTGATATGATCCGCATGGAGAAAAGGATCCTAAATTTCATTGAAGTCGCTCAGGCATCCTTGAGAACTGAGTTAAAGGAAAACATACGGGATGAAGTGAGGAAAGCCATGGCGGAGATTCTAAAAGGGGAGTCTCTTAAAGACATGGTGAAAGGTCAGGTTGTCTCTGACGTGCGACATCTGAAACATGGTTACAATCAGATGAAGAGGCAAGTGAACCATGTCTCAAGATCATTCAAAGACTTCCAGGACGAGACGACCTCATTTCACGAGTCTATTCTGAAGAAGGCAGATTTGTGGACTCGGGAGAACTCTAGTGATGTCTGTGTCAGAGACAAAAAGAGACTGGAAATAGAACTTCAGAGGGCAGATGTTACCACTGCAAATCTGAAAACTAACATCAAGCTTTGTACGGCGTTGAAGGAGACGTGTCAGTCACAAATGTCGCTGCTGATAACAAATCTGACTGTGCCTCCTTGTACACCCGCCAGTGCAAATGATGCATCCACTTCCAGGTCATCTATGTCGTCACCGGCAGTGACACGCAGGCGAGGGAAGGAGAAAAGTCATATCCTGATTGTTCCATATTGGTCGCGTCGTAGGCATCAGTTCCTTCAACTTAATATTCACAGTAACTCCCTGAGTGTCTATCCCTATCTCAGCATGAAGTGGATAATATGTATTGCATATATAACAAAGACAAGGAAACTTCTCATAGGACTGGACAGACCTGATAAGATAGTGTCATCTACCCTGGATACACGTCGCGTCAAGGTACTAAGGAGACGTATAGAGACATATGGCATGGCAGTGGATGAAGATCGGGACATTGTATTCATATCCACCTATTACCCACAGGCCTCTATCAACCGCATGTCTACAAAGGGGAAAGACTTCACTGCTGTCATTGACTTATCCAAGTACGGAAGGTATCCGAAGCAAATAGCTCTTGACACAAGGAGAAAGAGGATATATGGCTGTAATAACGAAAAACTGTTCACTGTGACATATGATGGTCAAGGTCTGACAACATTAGCCACAGGAAACAAAATGTTTGCCGTAAGCCTAGATCAGATAGCCGGTGTGTTGTATTACAATGACCAAAACAAACTGATGAAGATGACTGTGTCCACTAATGTGAGTACAGAGGTGGCCACACTGAACACCGACATGTGGAATCTGAGACTGTACAGAGGCACCATCTACTACAGTACCGATGACCCTCTTCTTGTAGGTGCAGTTCAAATGACATATAACACTGTGGCCTATACTCTCCGGTCAATCAACATGACGGGGCCTAGTGGCCTATGCGTGTGCTTGATTCCCTGAATTCTCGAATCGAATTTCAAACATGAATTTGGAACATACAAATCTGAGATTCCAATGAATCAAAAATGATTCCCTTGAACAACGGATCTCCTCTCTCCTGCGGAAACGATTATAAGACTATAGATTTGATATAAAATTCGGGTTAAGCTGCGAAGTCAGAGACAAGTGTTGTAAAATGTTATCAATAAATACTTTGTATTGTTCTGTTGCTACTAACTGTGTTTCAACTAATACAAAACAATTCTGTTTTACGTTTAATTTCTGGTAATCGCTGGTGCTATGAAAAATCTGAATTGTTCGGCTATGTTTTTTCTTCAGAAATAGATTGCATGTTTGGATGCATGTGACTGAAGACAAACTTTTGTCTTCACGAAACTGCCATCCCTAGATAATTATGGCCATCCCTAGAGTATTGTTACGCTTTGATTCCCAAGTTGGAAGTGACACAGTAACCGGGAACCAGTCAGTAAATGTTTTTGGTTTTTTTATAGTATTATTACCACAGGGACAGATGTAACATATCCAATACATAAGTACATAGATTACACAAATGTATATAAAGCGAGATGTTACACTGCTGCTATGTGAATTCAAATATATCCATTTCACATAGAGATGAAGATATTATCCATGGATGTGAAAGTAACATCCTCGAAAATGTACAACATTTGCATTACATACTATATTGAAAAATAGGGCAAATTAAGGATAAGTACTAGAAGTGGAAGTGTGGAAATAGGAAGAGAAAGACAGGAGAGGGGGAAAGAGTAGATGGCAGTGGAGGGAAGAAGACGGGGAAGGGGGCGTGTCGGTGGCTGCGTGTTTACGCTGTAGGTCTCGACATCAATGTTTACCATTTGTTTTTTAGTGTGGTATTGGCAGGACCGTAAATATATTTTCCAATGTTATAAATTTGCCTGATATTTTTTTATCAAACCTTGGAAAAGCAAATTTGTTTCTTTATTAAAATATTTGTTTCTTTATTTATATATACACTTGAGAATGTAATGCAAATGGTTTAACAGAATGCTTTGATTGGGGTCTCCAAGTAAGATAATTGATTTTGATATTTTTAATTTCGTCTTGTTTTTTTCTTCAAACCATATTCGAAACTGTCTTATCAGATTTTGAGTTTTCCTGCAATCATAGAAAACATGTTCTTGTGTTCTATGTTCTGGTTCCTCAGTGCAAAAATAGCAGTGACTGATGTAAGATATTCTTTAAATGTTGGTTGTTTGGTTGGTTTGTTGTCAGGAATATTCCAGCTATGTGACGGCGGTTAGTAAATGATCGAGTCTGGACCAGACAATTTAGTGTTAAACAGCATGAGCATCAATCTACACAACTGGGATCTGTTACATGTGTCAACCATGTCAGCGAGTCTGACCACCCGTTCCTGTTAGGCGCCTTTTACGACAGTCCGTAAATGAACCAGGTATGAAACCACCAAACAACAAGTATATTAAAGGGGATGTGCTGTAATTGACAACTGTGTTCTAAACTAAATAAAGTTCACAAATCAATAAAATTGTATCACCGTGGCAGCACACACTTTTGTGGCAGTACAAATGTAGAGGTAATGCAGTAAAAGAGCAGTGGCTATAGCAATAAAGACAATATTGGCAATATCAACCTCTTAGCAACTGTAATCCAACTTGGAAGAAAAGACTTGGAAGCAGAGCGAGTGAGTGAGTTTAGTTTTACGCCGCTTTTAGAAATATTCTAGGAATATCATGGCGAGGGACACCAGAAATGAGCTTCATACATTGTACCCATTCGAGGAAACAAACAGGGTCTTCATCGTGACGAGCGAACGCTTTAACCACCAGGCTACCCCATCGCTCCCTGGAAGCAGATAGTATCCAAAGAATGACCATCATGTATAATGCTGGTCTTCCCTTTGCTGAACTGTTCGCCATTCCTGTTCCTTTTTGGAAACACAATTCCTTGATTGTAGTATCCTGCTTGGAAAATCATTTATGCTCCAGATTTGTATACATACTCTCCCAATAAAGACACGCATGGGTGTATTTTCACGAATTTAAATACATTAAAGCTTAGATGCAACAAAAAAAATAACATGATTAAAACACAATTATCATTTATTCATGACATAAAATATACATTTCTGATTATGAAAAAAAAATTAACAAAATTATAAGCGAACAATCGCAAATCAAAAGTGCAATATTTTGTACTTGGGTTTACTTCCTTCGAAGCGAAGCACCCGGGATAATCTTTCATTGTCTGGTTCATTAGCTGATAGACCCAGGGCTCTTTGTGTGTGCATAGAGATGTTGGGTTTTGTAAATACATGCTCATTTTTTTGTGCATAACATTTTGCAATCAACCGACAAGTATCACACCTGCCTGTCTGTGTAAGTACATAATGTGAAAGAGACAGAACTCGGGTGCACGAGCCATAAATCAATGCGTTTTGTTTATAGTGTATAGCTTGATAGGTGTTAAATTCAAATTGCATGCGGTCAGTGATCGAACTCGCGAACGTATTCACTGCGCATGCGCTATGAGCGCACCGTTGCACAGCTATTGAAACCACTATACACCCCAGCTGGGTTGAATTTAGTGAATCGTTTGAACTCCGATTTCGCGGGGGGTTTTCATCGCGTTATTTTTCAACTTTATACGTTGAATTTGCATTTTTGATAATTTGTTACTGCAAGTCCATACCGAAAGGTATCAGAACCTGCAAATGTGTTTTGCGTTGTATGTGACCTTTAAGGTTCAGCTGAAATCCTCCCTCTAAATGCTTGGAAAATCATTTATGCTCCAGATCTGAATATACTCTCCCAATAAAGACACGCATAGATGTAATTTCACGAATTTAAGTACATTAAGGTTCAGCTGAAATCCTCCCTCTAAATGCTTGGAAAATCATTTATGCTCCAGATCTGAATATACTCTCCCAATAAAGACACGCATAGGTGTATTTTCACGAATTTAAGTACATTAAGGTTCAGCTGAAATCCTCTCTCTAAATGCTTGGAAAATCATTTATGCTCCAGATTTGAATAAAGCTAGTTTCATGCACACTTAACTGTCTCCAATCGAATCGAAGGGATTTAACGGACACCATTTATGACTGACTACTTTTTGAGCCCCCCTCGTATGTTACCCAACATCGGCATGTGGTTATCGGGGTCAAAACCTGGCTTCTCGTTATAGAAAACCAGGTCGGGTACAGAAGCATGGATAAAAAAAATGGACATACTGGACATAGCTTTAATTCTGTTTTGACGGGACCGTGGACATGGGTGTCATACACGGTAGCTCTTCTTTGTATTTCAACGTGAGTATTATATGCTGACTGCAACACCTATATATCCAAACGGTTTAAGCAAGCTGTTGTTGAAAAGGTATGTGTAAAGGATCACTTTACAAAAGTTGAATATGGGACACTCACGAAAACCAGAGAACAGGCGCATACATACGCACGCACGCACACACACACACACACACACACACACACACACACAGAGACCTGCATACATACACACTCAAACACACATGAACACACAGACACACATGTACTTAGTCAAGCATGCACACATGCACACGCAAGCAGACACAGACATAGACACCAAAGAACAAGGACAAGGAAAAGGACACAGACACACGGACAGACACGCACGTCTTTCCCCTTGTCTACTTTACACACGGACACGGCGTACGGTATGTGAAGTCTCAACAGTAGCTCGATTCATCAGTGAAAAGTATCTCAATATGATGTGATCTTCAGTCCATTCAAAACGTGCCTGAGAGTGCTTGCCCTTCGAGACCAACCACAGAGAAGGTTACTCACTGTTCAGCAACGTTAATGCCACTAGCATTCCGCAGGTCGTTTCTGAGTGTGGGTCATTCTTGCTGCAGCCAGGAGAATCCTGTCTTCCCGCTGTGTGTTGACCCAGTGTCAAGCATGTCTATAGATGTGCCTAATTCTGTTGACGCGTTGGGGTTATACGCGCATCCACATGTTGTAATCCACCGAAGCAAATGTTCTTTTTCTCTGTGAAATAATGACAAAAACCAATACTGTCAATATACATCCGAACACAGATACCCTTGCACGTCGTGCAGTCATTATTGGTGTAGTACTATCTGTTTGTTTAATTATTTTCAATACTATCCAAACTTGATCCTTACAAAACATTTAGAATGTAGTATGTGGTATCTGATAACAACATCATTATTTCAGAAGATTCAATTCACAACAACCATCAAAATACAGCCGTGATGTTGCTGGAATATTGCTAAAAGCGGCGTCAAACCAAACTCAGTCAGTCAGTATTTTTAAATAATTTATGTGGCAAAATGCAGGTTACTGAAATATTAACTAGAATTTAGGAGGCCAGAGTGTCTGGTGTGTCACTCTTTGTAGCTGTAACCCTTTATGGTTGATTCTGTCCGTGGGCGCACATGTAAACTACAACATTGGACTATAGGCTGCACACTTAAATCAGTAATGGTAGAGCTGTATGCTACATCAGATAAATAGTGATATGGAAGTGTCCTCGCATATGAGAAGGTAACCATAGGTGACCTGACAACACTGTTTACGTAGTGATAACACAGGAAATATATATCTGTACCTCACTCCAGTCAATCAGTGGAAGAAAACGCCGAGCCATACCGAGGGTACACGTTCACAGCACGCTAACGGGCAAGGGTATTTTCAAGGATTCGGAACATTTCATTTCTAAAGATGACCACGTTTAAGTGCCTTTCCTGGTTGTTGACCTGTGCCTCCCTAATCTGTTTTGGTAACAGTCTGGACAGCATTGTGTCTGTCCTAAACAAACTGGAAGAGTTTGAGGAGGATTTGCTTGATAATAAGGTTGATATGCTTGTTATGCAGAAACGAATACTTAACACCATAGATGTTGCTAGGACATCCCTGAGAGCTGAGTTAAAGGAAAACATACGGGATGAAGTGAGAGAAGCTATGGCGGAGATTCTACAAGGGGAGACTCTTCAAGACATGGTGAAAAGTCATGTTGTCTCTGAACTGCGGCATCTGAAACATGGTTACAATCAGATGAAGAGGCAGATGCATCATGTCTCAAGGTCATTCGAAGACTTCCATAACGAGACGGCAGTATTTCACGAATCTATCCTGAAGAAGGCAGATTTGTGGAATCGGGAGAACTCCAGTGATGTCTGTATCAAGGATAGATATAGGCTGGAAATACAGCTTCAGAAGTGTGATGATACAACTGCCGATCTCAACACTGACATCAAGCGATGAACAGCATTGAAGGAGACGTGTCAGTCACAAATGTCACAGCTGATGACAAATCTAAGTGTGACTCCTTCTACCCCCGTTTCTGCAAGTGTTACATCAACCTCCAGGACATCTGTGTTAACAACGACTCCAAGGCCTGGGGAGGTGAAAAGTAGGATTTTGATAGCTCCACTAAGATCAAACGCCCCTCATCAGTTCCGCCAACTCAATATTCACAGTAACTCCCTGAGTGTATATCCATATCATACCATTCTGATAGGGTTAGCATTACCTCATAAGATAGTGTCATCTACTCTGAATACACGACACGTGGCGGTATTAAGAGAAGGTGTAAAGGCATATGGCATGGCAGTGGATGAAGATCGGGACATCGTATTCATGTCCACTTATGAACCACAACACTCAATCAGCCGCATGTCTACACAGGGGAAAGACTTCACTGTTATCATTGACTTTTCCAAGTACAGTGGGGGACGAAAGCAATTAACTCTTGACACCAGGAGAAAGAAGATATATGTGTGTAGTGTCGGGACACTATTCACTGTGACATATGATGGTCAAGGCCTGACAACTTTAGTCACAGAAAACCAAGTGTATGCTGTGACCCTGGATCAGACAGCAGGCGTGTTGTATTATAATATACAGAAAAAACTGATGAAGATGACTGTGTCCAATAATGTGAGTACAGAGGTGACCACACTGAACGCCTTCCCCTGGAACCTGAGACTGTATAGAGGCACCATCTACTACAGTGGCTATGCTTCTCCTATTGTAGGTGCAGTGGATGTGACATATAACACTGTAGCATATACTCTCCAGTCAATTAGTCTGAAGGGGCCCTTGGTTTATGCATGTGTCTGATTCCCTGAATTCTGTAACTGACAATCAAACATGATTAAAGGAAAGGACAACATTGTTATTCCAAAGACGACTTGAAGTTATAGATTTGATATATCATTTAGTTCAAATTACAAATCAGTGTTAGGTGCCAGCAGCCAAAGTGCTATGAAATAACTTAATTGTTCAGCTCTTGATGTTACAGAAACACAGTGCATGTTTTTAAAACAGTGACTGTAGACATACTGTATTTCTAATGTATTAAATATGTAACTCCAGTTCCAAGATGATTCCTTATTCATATCTCTGCAAGCAGTAAGTAGACGAACAGTATTCGATGGTCGGTCTCTAGAGAGTTCCATAGTTTAGAAAGGAGATAAACATGGTGTCTTACCAATGTACAGTTTCAACGGAAGTGGTTTGCAGCAGCCTCTTTTTGAACTGACATCTCCAATCCGAGATTTCCTTCACCATACACTCCTGACACCCTTGTCCAGAACACTGATGTGATCATGACATTACTTCATTAAAGATGGCCCACATCTTCACTGTAAAATCACTTTCAAATGCTTACCATCTGTCCTTGTCAGGCTGATACAGGCCACGAAGTTGATGATTGGTTATCATTCATAAAAACTAATCCAAATCACTAAACAAAAACATGATAAAGACCACAACAACGACTAACAGTTAACAGTCTCCGGAAGTGACTTTCCACCTCAGAATCCCAAGGACACTACCTATGCATGTATACGTTACCCCTACAGCAAGCACTTGAAATATATAATATAGTGATGCGCCATGAGCATGCATGAGTGGATGGACACTTGCGCTTTACAAATATCCACTAGTATTACATTGTATTTGCGGGTTCCTCACTCAGTGAAGGCGATGACATTGCCATAGATAACATGACCGTTGTATATTCTGTTCCTAAAACTCTGACACTCTTACTTGAGAGATGTCAAACACAGACAAAAAAACTACACGGGTGATGAACGTTTGATTCGAAGTTACCTTAATGCAGGGAAAGACACCAGAAATGGGCTGCACACATTGTATTTATTTAGGGAATCGAACCTTGGCGTTTAGGGTAACAACGCTATCTGATCACAGAAATATCGGAACCAGTGAAATGGTGTGGTCATTTTTCCAATCCAAGCATATAATTCAAATGCATACAAAATAAGATGAGAGTGAGTGAATGAGTGTAGTTTTACGCCGAACTCAGCAATATTCCAGCTATATGGCGGCGGTCTGTAAATAATCGAGTCTGGACCAGACAATCAAGTGATCAACCAAATAAGATGAGAAGTTATTGGAGCAGAGTTAGTGCCTGTTGGCGTGCACACTTTTTACCCAAGTGTTTTATCCCCGAATCTGTCTCAGAAAGCTCACATGTCATCTGGTTTCATCATGACAAATTGACCTGAAGCTTCGCGGACAGAACATTATCTGCGGTATCCCAGTTTTGTGACAAATTCTGAATGGAGTTAAGCAAAAATAGGTCTTAAGGTTTCAATCATGAATATTGTTCCAGTTTGTTTAAGTAATACTATAATAATCCAGTTAAAAATGGTTGTGTTGATAACCTATACAGGTACTTATATATATGACTAACTGAGTGAGTCTGGATTTACGCCACTTTTAGCAATATTCCAGCAACATCACGGCGGGGGACACCAGAAATGGGCTTCACACATTGTACCCATGTGGGGATTCGAACCCGGGTCTTCGGCGTGACGAGCCGAAACTGCACTGTTGCTGCACTGTTGGTGTGTTTGTGCGAACGGTTCGTACTGACGTCAAATTGCATGACATCATCTCATGTCGGATCATTACGTCACTCTACCATGAACGTTCCATAAACATGAACGCTTACCTTCATGAAATTTCATTTTTTCGAAAATGCGTTTCTTTTGCTGTTCAGTATATGAGCAATCATTAAATGCATCTGTAGCATCACTTCTTTTCAATTTTAAAGCCTGAGTAAATTGTGCTTTTGATATTTTTTTGTTTGAGTTTATTTGAATGTAATAATCCATTTAACATCTGTGTGTTTATAACCTATATATGATTAATTACATTGCATCTGCAGCATCACTTCTTTTCACTTTTGAAGATTGAATAAACTCTGTACGTGTTAATCTGTCCAATTACTGCTTAATCCCCATCTTTTATACATATCACTTGTCACAAGAGGAAACATATTGTGTGTTCTGCTGACAAATACGATCATTACAATCGCTGTAAGTTGTATTTGATCACAATTCCACAGAAACCCATTGTCTTACTTTACATTGCCCCACGTCTGGGTTCACGAATGGCGAGTCTGGATTATGAAATGTGCTACATTATGTCACCAGACGTAGTAACAGACAGACAGACAGACACTTTATTCGGTAATATACGGCCTTATGGCCCATTTTACAGTTAATATATAATGTATTATTTTAATGTCACGTGAGCACAAATTGAAATTGTTATCTAGCAATAAATATATGTTTTAACAATGTTGCAACTGCATGTATAACAAGAGGATTTTGAGAGTTTAATAAATTTACCATTAACATATAGTTTTTATGGACATGTTTTATGTGTGGAAGATATTTCTCTCTCAAATCTTTATATTTATCACAAACTAATAATACATGGAATTCATCTTCAATAAAACCCAATTTACAGTTTGCACATTTAATTAGGTCAATATTGTCTTGTTTATACCTTCTGGAAAAATTGACATTAAAATTGTGTAGGGAAAGTCTAAATTTACACATGGCTCTTATCAAATCCTTATTTTCTAATGATGTTAAATACTTCTCTGGTTCTATAGCTGACTTAATCGAATTATAATGACATAAAAAAGGATGAAGATGAAATACTATTGTGCCAGGTTTGATAATACATATCTTGTAATCTTTGTTTTAATGAAAATAGAAATAACTCTTCATCACCAAAATCTTGCGCAATCCAAACAAAAGAATACCCACAAGTAAACAACAAAAATCTAACATTTGGAACCCAGTTACAACTGGTCTTACCATTATCATCAAGAGTTTTTAATAACTTATAGCATTGATAAGGATATCGTTGTCGTTCCATCTTTAGTAATTTACACCAATATTTAACCACTCTAACTTGGCTGAGAATAAAAAGAGGATAACGCCCTGTTTCGCCCAAAATGGCCTTATTTGAAGCAAACTTCCCAACCCGTAAAAAGCATTTAAAATAAGATGATTGGACTTTCTCTATTGCCTCATTATATTTTGTGCCCCATATCTCTGCCCCATATAACAAAATCGGCGCAATTTTACCATCAAAAATAGAACATGCTGTGGAAAATGGAACATTTACAAGTTTTTTGAAAAATGTATAAACTGGAATGACAGCTTTAGAGGCTTGACATGCTAATTGTTTACAAGATACTGACCATGACAATCTAGAAGATATAACTAATCCTAAATACTTATAATATGTCTTAATTTTTTAGAGGAACATTGTCATATACCCAGTGTTCATGCTTAGCAATTTTGCCTCCATTTCTAAATAAAATGACATTTGTTTTTTGTAAGTTGACTTCTAAACCCCATTTCTTACAAAAGGAAGACAGTACATTTAATTGTTTCAAACGTAGTAACAGTCACCATCTGAAATAGACGGAAAGACCCTTTATTGTTTCACAAAATCCAGAATACACATGGCCAGGAATACGGCTACACCTTATGAGAAGCCTGGCGTGTTGTGGTGATAATGCCTTCAACATGAACCTGTAATATAATCAGAATCCTCCTGAACTCCATGATGGTCCAGCTATGAACAGGAGTGAGGTTTACAGTTTACACTTGTACTTCACAGAACGAAAAAGATGTCCAAATTGTTTCTTACCAGTCATATTTTTCATTGGTGGATCCCGGAAAGTGTTGGTTTGGCCCACCTTCACTGTAAATCTCTCCTTGGTTTTTATTCATCTCGAGTCATAGTTATAGTTATATAGTTCACATATATAGATCATTGATGGAAGTTATTGCAACATCTATGACTTTAACCCCCCATATAGTACTTGATATTCTTATTATAATTATTTTTGTTCATAATTATGTTTGCTTGTATGATTATTTTGACCCTTCGTGCGCACCATAGATTGATTTTAGATATGCAATCCACAAAACAGTAGAAAGACCTTTTGATCTTTAAGAGAACATCTGTACAAACGTTTGTGACCCAACTTGAGTGTTCACCATATTATTAAAGCGCGAATTTTGGGGAATCAGCTCGCTTGGCAAGAGGTATGACTATACCAACCCACTCACAACACAACCCCTGAGTAAATAAACAAGGGGTTTATTACACAGCAGTCACTGAACGATTTTACATAATCAGTCAATAATAGCACAGTTTACAATTAATTATTAGAACATGCTCACAATACAATCAGATATCAAAGTACATAAAGATCACATGTAGATTCGTTATACACGACACATACTACATTAATCGCGATACATATTCCAATGTACACAACAATAGTTCAGTACACTACACATCACCCCAGTGGGGGGGTTCATACAATCGACATTATGTAACGGTCACAAACAGCATAGTATTCACAACGTAATACAATAGTTAAAATATCCGACACACTCTATAATACATTCTATAATAGTCACAAAACAGTGTAGTGTCAATCAGTATTAAATAAACAATCCTAAACTGTAAAACAGAAGATATGAGACACATACTAAGGGATGCCTCGTTCCACATAAACCTGAGGTACTGACAAGGGTAGTAACATATAGTTAAGGTATTTACAATAGATTAAAGTTAACATAGAATAACAATAGTAGTTCAAAGTAGAAGGAAGTAAAGTTTCTTACCTGAGTGAATTTACTAGAGAGCCACTCCCTGATTTGTGACTGTCATCATATCTATTCTAGCTATCGCAGATAATCGCGTTTACAGATAAAACTTACGATTACGTTGTTATTGTGAACATGAGATTATGTCATTTAATTGGACCGAAGCATCGATGGCCAGTCGCGGGTTTGCCACGAAGGTATATGTGGCAGGCACGTGATTTGACCAACGTGGAATACAAACAGCCGTAAAGACAGATAAACGTAATGCACCTTGGTTCTGTTAGCTTTAGAGATACTGGTCCCGGATTAAGTCCGATGCTCGTTATCAATGTGACCCTTGGCAGGTTTAAGAATGAGGAACGTAGTCGGTTAGTCTGTAATATGTCTAGTTTGCAATAACGCATATCGTTATAAAGTATTGGTAAAACTGTGTCTAGTTTTTCTGTGTTAATAATATGTATGCCCTGTTACATCCCCTAAGAACATCAGCGTGGTTCAAAGCTTGGCCTTCCAAATATATTTTGAGAACCCAACTTTTGAATGAGCAGTTTTGTGTATATTTCTGTCACTGTGAGTGCCTGTGTGTGCGAGAGTGTGTGCGTGAGTGTGTGCCTGAGTGTGTGTGTGTGAGTAACTGAGTGAGTGAGTAGGTCTCTCTCTTAGCTCTTTGTTTAGATCGCAGACACCAACATGCACGTGTCAGTCAACTCCTACTGCAAGCATGCACCACGGGGACTGTATTTTCTTGGGACCTTACTTCGTGTATGTGTTCGTGAGTCTCTCTCTCTCTCTCTCTCTCTCTCTCTCTCTCTCTGTGTGTCTGTCTGTCTGTCTCTCTCTCTCTCTCTCTCTCTCTCTCTCTCTCTGTGTCTCCGTGTGTCACGCATATAACTTCAAGCCTCTATCCGTTCATCATAAAACTGAGTTCCTCTTTGAGATTCCCAATCATTGTGAACTGCGATATTTCAATCTCTCTATTTATTAACTGATTTTAACAACATCAAACCTTAATCCTTGAAACAACTTTGAGATTCATGTTTTACATAATGAGTTTAAGTTTTAATTAACGTACAGACAAGCTCCATTTTGCCAGTGTGAAGGATAATGTTTAAAACGAAAAGAGATGATTAAACTGGGCATCATCCAGTTATTGAAATATAGGTTTTCAATAATAATGTCATGAAGTATTGGTTTTGGGGTAGTTTAGTGGTCACAACGTTTGCTCGTCACGACGTTGGACCGGGTTCGAATCTTCACCTGGATTGAACATGCGATTCCCATTGCAGCTACGCTGAGTAGTGGCCGTTTGGGACATGTTATGTTCTCTTCAAACCCTTACGTTTTACTGGCTGCTACAAGTTATTGCCCTGCAGTTGTATTTGTATTTTGGCCGTTCACTGGATTGTCTAGTCTAGACTCGATTATTTACAGACCGCCGCCATATAACTGGAATATTGCTGAGTGCGGCGTAAAACTAAAGTCACTCACTGACGTTTTGCCAACTGCTACAAGTTATTGCCTTGCAGTTGTTTTGTATTTTGGCCGTTATCTCTCAATGGTGAAAAACATGTCTGTCTGGCCGCCTTGTCATTATGTCCTCCATACAAAGGGGAAACACTTCTTCTTGAGGTCATCACGTGAACAACCATTTTTCAGTTATACCTTTGACAGTGACCTTAGCTCCTTAGATCACAGACACCAACACGTACTTATTTAAACTGAAATATACAGAAAAATGGTTTATGTACAGTTTGTCAAACTGATAGTGAAACAATTACCCACTTTTGTTGTGGGATTGTAAGTTTACCCAGTTATTTTGGAATGATCTCTGCTCATGGATAAAGAAATGTTCACATATATGTAACATGAACCTTCGTATAGAATTGATATTGTTTGATGTAAAAGAAAACATTGTTACAGACAGAAATTTTGACTTTATTCTGTTTTTGGAAAATATTCAAATAGAAATGTAAACGTCAGAAGTGAAAACCACAGTTTAAAAGATTTTCAAAAGAAACTTTTTGTTAGATATGAAATAGAAAGAGACATATCCTTAAGCAATTGTACTGATGGTAAATTTCATCAGGCTTGAAGGTTGTATCATATTGTGTTTTCTTGAGAAGAGCAGCAATAGTAAAATGTCCTATTCTATTATTTTTCATGTTTAAACCCCAAAAATATAATCTGAAGTCTTATGTCAGATATTAAAGGGGCTTGTGTTTTTTACGTATGTGTGTGTGTGTGTGTGTGTGTGCGTGTGTGTGTGTGTCTGTGTGTGTGTCACTTGTACTAAATCCCACCTAAGTAAACTGTAAAGTACTGATTACATCAAATATGATACTAAAAGATTTCCTCTATGTTAATGACCTTCATTTCCCTGGCGTGAAGGCCAATGCTCTGTAACAGGGGTGGATAAATAAAATGTTAAAAACAAAACAAAACAAACAAAAACATGTACGTGTTATCAGCTCCTACTGCAAGCATGCATCACGTGGACCTGTATTACTGGGTCCTTACTTATCTCAGGTGGTGAAATCGTTGGATGAAATGCCCTGCTCTGGTGACGAAGCAATCTTCAGTCTAGTCAAGTAATAAATGAGAAAACTGGAGACGACCGATACGTTTTCGAGATTACGACGTCGTTAATATTTTTGAAAACAACCAGTGGATTCAAATCACAATCACTACCAGATGATGTTTCGTTGATATCAAAGAGAAAGTGACACTGAGAAAATAGCACTTCTTTCTCAGTCGGTGTTGGCAGACATTTGGAAATAGTACACAAAATGTGTGTGTTACAAAAGGCAGGCTAGTGAAATATTCATTCCAATAATGTTTTACGACATATTATGATAAAGAAACATGATGGAAAGTCAGATTTCAAATTTTGAGGCAAGAGGGACTGTGAGTTCATCTATTGGTCACAATGAACGGGTGACCTCGTTATGGGTTTGGGAACTAACCACACTAGGCTGGTATTACTTTCTTTAGGTGTGACCCTTCATGGTTCAATGTTGGACTTTTATACTGAGACATACGTACTTCACTAGGGATAGAGCTGTGTGTTATATTAGGTATATAGAGATGAGTGAGTGTATGATTGTATGTATGTGTGTATCTGTATTTCTGTGTAGAGCGTCTGTGCATGTGTACACGATGTGTGATTGTGTGAGTCTCCGTCAGTGTTTTGTGTGCGTCTGTCTGTGCGTTTGTCCGTCTGTCTGTCTGTGCATCTTTGTTGTTGCCTGAACTAGCACATGCTGAAACTGCGACACACATTACCAATAACAGAGATAGATTTAGCGGCTGTTTGTGACGTGAGTGAGTGAGTGAGTTTAGTTTTACGCCACACTCAGCAATATTCCAGCTATACAGCGGCGGTCTGTAAATAATCGAGTCTGGACCAGACAATCCAGTGATCAACAGCATGAGCATCGATGACGTGTCAACTAATTCAGCGAGCCTGACCACCCGATCCGTTAGTCGCCTCTTACGACAAAGCATGGGTTACTGAAGGTTCATTCTAACCCAGACCTTCACGGGTTTGTGACGTCAGGCAAACAGTGATAACCAGTGATCTTTTGCACCTCATAGATGAATGTGTCCACAGGTGGCGCCAACAACGCTGATTATGCAGTGATAACACAGTAAATGTATATCTGTACCTCGTTTGTCTATCGAGTAGCAGTAAAGTATCTGTAGGATTCTGTAAGGATTCTGTAGAGTCTTAACGATGGCCGAGTTGAAGTACCTTCCTTTGTTGCTGACATGGACCTCCTGATCTGTTCTTGTTGTGGCCAGGACAGTATTGTGTCTATCATACAAAGACTGGACGAGTTTCAGGAGGAAATGCTTGATTACAAGGTTGATATGATCCGCATGGAGAAAGGATAGTAAAGGGCATTGATGTCGCGAAGACATCGGTGAGAACCGAGTTAAGGGAAACATATTGGATGAAGTAAGAAAAGTCATGGCGGAGATTTTACAAGGGAGTCTCTTCAAGACATGGTAAAAAGTCAAATTGATCTCTCTGAATTGCGGCATCTGAGACAGGGGCTACCATCAAATGAAGAGGCAGTGGCATCATAATTCAAGGGTCGCTCAGGAGACTTCCAGGACGAGACGACCGTATTTCACGAATCTATCCTCAAGAAGGTAGATTTGTGGAATCAAGAAAAGAACACTGATATTTTCAATGTCAGAGATAAGGATAGACTAGAAATAGACCTACAGAATGCCAATGTTACCATTGCCAGCCTCAAAGCTGACATCAAACGTTGTACGACATTGAAGGAGACGTGTCGGTCACAAATGTCTCAGCAGATTTCAAATGTCACTGTGTCTCCTTCTATCCCCGCTCCTCTAAATGTTACATCGACCTCCAGGACAACTGTGTCAACACCCAGGCCAGAAGAGGAGAAAAGGGTGTTGATAAGCGCATTAAGTTCCGGTGCCCGCCATCAGTTTCGTCAACTCGGTATTCCACGGAAACTCTCTGAGTGTTTATCAGTATCACAACATGAAACGAGTAACTTCCCTTGCCTACATAGCAAAGAGACCAAGAAACTTCTGATAGGATTAGACGACCCTCATAAGATAGTGTCATCTACCCTGGATACACGTCAAGTGATGGTATTAAGAGAACGTGTACTCGTATACAGCATGGCAGTGGATGAAGATCGGGACATCGTATTCATGTTCACCTTTGTACGACGCTCAATCAGCCGCATGTGTCTACACGGGGAAAGACTTTACTTCCATCATTGACAGTATCCAAAGTACGGTAGTTTTACCAGAGGCAAATAACTCTTGACACAAGGAGAAAGAGGATATATGTGTGTGTAATAGCAGGAAACTGTTCACTGTGACATATGATGGTCAAGGTCTGACAACTTTAGCTACAGGAAGCAAAGTGAATGCTGTGACCCTAGATCGAGACAACAGGTGTGTTGTATTATAATATAGAGAAAACTGATGAAGATGACTGTGTCCAATAATGTGAGTACAGAGGTGACCACACTGAACGCCGTTCCTGGAACATGAGACTGTATAGAGGCACCATCTACTACAGTGGCTGGGATTCTCCTGTTGTAGGTGCAGTGGATGTGACATATAACACTGTGACATATACTCTCAAGTCAATAAGCCTGAAGGGGTTTATGGTTTATGCATGTGCCTGATTCCCTGAACTCTATAGCCGACATTCATACACGATTAAGGAAAAGTACAACATTGTTATTCAAAGACGACTTGAAGTTATAGATTTTGATATATCATTTAGTTCAAATTACAAATCAGTGTTAGGTGCCAGGCAGACTGAATGCTATGAAAATCCCTTAATTGTTCAGCTCTTCGTGTTATAGAAACACATGTTTTAAAACACTGCATGTTTTAAACAGTGACTGAAGACATACTGTATTTCTAATGTATTAAATATGTAACTCCAGTTCCAAGATGATTCCTTATTCATATCTCTGCAGAAGCAGTAGAAGTAGACAAACAGTATTCGATGGTCGGTCTCTAGAGAGTTCCATACTTTAGAAAGGGAAAAACATGGTGTCTTACAAGGTACAGTTTCAACGGAAGTGGTTTGCAGCAACCTCTTTTTGAACTGAAATCTCCACATATAACACTGTGCATATACTCTCCAGTCAATAAGTCTGAAGGGCCCTTGCCTTATGCATGTGTTTGATTCCCTAAATTATATTACTGACAATCAAACATGGTACAACTCTGTTATTCAATGACGACTTGAAGTTATGATTCGATATATAATTTAGTTCACCGAGAACACCGATATTTCCTTCACCAAAACAATCCTGACACCCTTGTCTAGAACAATTGTGTGGTCTTCATTACAAGATGGCCCATATCTTCACTCTAAAAGCAATTTCAAAAAGCTTACCATCTGTCGCCTTGTCGGGCTGATACAGGTCACAATGTTGATGACTGGTTATCTTCAACCAATCTAAAACTTAAGACCATAAAACAGCTAACAGTTAACAGTCCTCACAACCACCGTCCTATGTAATGTTGGACAAACAAACTACCTTTAAGCTAAGATTACCCCTAGAGTCTATATTTAAGGTATGGGGGTTACGGTGCATGGCCTTAAGATCGCTAAGATGCAGCGACAAATCCAGGACAGTTACTCACCCCTCAGAATTCCAAGGACCCCTAACTACCCTTACCTGTGTCTATACCTTACCCTACCGAAGCGGCGCGATGCCACTTTTAGAATATGTTTGTGGGTTTCTCACTCCAGTTAAGGTGATGATGACAATAATGATGACCTTGGTTTTACTTAGTGCCAGGGCGTGTCACTATACACTGTAACAAACAATTTATCTTTTCTTCTTCCTTGTCATCTGGCTGAACGGTCCTGGGCGACACGAGCTGGCGATTAGATGTGCCTGACCTGGCTAGCCGAGGGAGTTTGGGTTCGAATCCCGGAATGTTTTTTAACACATTCCTTTGTCTTTAAGGAAGGATCTAATTTCTCCTGTCAACTAATCTAGCACAATGTTATGATGCTTTCCACTGTTTGCAATGTCCATACCTTGCCTGTCATTACAATGCTATGTGTACGGGCCAGAGGCCTGTATGTACCAATAAACCATCTTGATCTTGATCTTGAAGCTCAACTACAAGCACTAAGAATCTGTACTTTACTGAAAGGGTGTATTGATCCCAAATAGAACATATGTTACATTTGACCACTTTCTAAAATGGCATTATTGTATTTCATGGTTTAATAATGACAAAATTGACCTTAAGATTCGCAGACAAGAACATTATCTGCGGTATCCCAGTTTTGTGACAAAAGTAAAAACAGGACTTTAAATGCATCACAGCATCACTTCTTTTAAATTTTGAAGTCTGAATAAATTAGAGGTTTCAATCACTGAATTTTTTGTTTGAGTTTGAGTATAATAATCTATTTACCGAGAATCAGTTTGTTCATGACTATACCGGGACTTACATGACCTATCTTTAATGCATCTGACATCATCAGCGCTGTTCAGGTTTAAAGATTGAATTAACTCTGCACACATGTTAACCACTGGCTAATCACTGCTTAATCCCCTTCTTCCTTTCTTATATCATTTGGTTTAAAGCGGGAAACATTTCCTGTCTGCTGCTACGAATACCAACATTGCATTCACTGTAAGTTGTATTTGATCACAATCCCACAGAAGTCCAATATCTTACTTTACATTCTGCTTTGACATTGTGTGATACTCGATTCTGAATTGGCTGCGGAGGCTGTAAAGTACCATGGCAATGGCAGTTTAGACCGCTAATTAAAGTGATCTATTTACATGAATATGAATGCTTGAAGTCATTGACCCTGGCCCGTTTTGTAAACAAACGTGGCTCGGACATCGGCAATTTCCTACTCGGAGCATCTTTGGTGCTTTTTGAAGGAAGTAAAAGCAGATAGTTTGAAGAAGAATTTCTTGACCCTAATCCCGGTGAAGAAACTACGAAGCTGGAAAATCTGTCCAGCGGCGCAAAGGCGGCGAGTATATTCAAGCTGGGTACACAGATCTAGCGGGCATGACGTCGATAACACGTCGGCCACACGTCCCTACCTGACGCTTCCGTCCCGGGCGTAATGCCCAGTCTTTTCCACTTCCACTGTCCATGTATCCCACATAAAGGAAGCATTGGCATATCAGGTCTTTTCCAAATTTGGGAATACAAAGGGGTAGTTATATCAACAATTATTTCCGTGAATATATTTAGCTTGTGACGACTAAACTTAGCGAGGTAACGGCGAAACTGAACTGGGGCGAGTCGGTGGTCTAATACAGTAGGAGAAAAAATGAAATAATTGTACTTGCTCACGAGTATAAACTGTATTTTTTTTTTTATCTGTAGCTGCTACTTGTTCCAAATACAAAGCATACTGGTTCCTAATTTAAAACATTTATGTTGTTGATTACACAACCTGTCCCTCAGCGGGACGATTCGATCATTTCCAGAAGGAAAAGGGCCCTTCACGCCTTATGTGTTCTTGCGCCTTCTAAACAGTTCGTTTATAAAGCAACATGTAAAGTGCCTAGAATGAATATAAAGCTTCTCTGTTTTCAATTTTGCGGTCCTTTATCGTTGATTTAAGACCGCTAAATGTAATTCAAAAACCGAAAGAGTTCTTCAACAACCAGCTATAAGTAAGAGGTGACCAACTTAGGTAGAAGGTCCGGCGAATATTAACTAACAACCTTACAGTTTGCAGACATAACTTGCAGCTCGTCCGCGTTAAGACCTTTTATGTACACTTGATGCTTCTTCGCCTTTACAGAAATGTGTACGTACATACTTACCGTAAAGTTAATTTCTACAGCAAGCATGTGCCACTCGACACCTGTATTTACTGAATCCGTGCTTGGTGTGGGTCTCAAAATTATCATAAATATATGACCTGCTTTCCCCCAAATTGTACTTAGCCCAGCAAGATGTGAAATGAAAACGAAGACGACTTTTCTGGGGTTTATTTCCAATAACACTATTATTATTTCGCGGGACAATGAGAAACACAATAGTTTAGGAAGTTTCACCAAACAAATGATTATTCGGTAACATCACTGCAGAGTACATGTCGACATAAACGTTACTTCTTTCCCAATCGATTATTGGCTTGTATTGTAGATAACAATATGTACAAATGTAGTTCTAAATGCATGTTGCTGAAATTTTCATTCCAGATATGTTTTAATATATTTTATGAAAAACGAAGACGGAAGAAGTTTGGAGGCCAAAGGAATTATAAACGTCATCATTTGCGTCCCAATATAAAGTGAGCGTAATCGTTATATATGCGGTTTGGAACAATATACAACCTTGACGTGTTTAGGGTGACCCTGCATGGCTGCTTATATTAATGTGGTTACGGCACATGTTTTACATTGTTGTACTATGTCCTGTGATACTGCGACACCACCACTACTGATAAAAACTGAACCTTTACATCAAAGAACCTAGGTGACCTGCAGCATTGACAACATGTAGTGATAACAAAGGTAATATATATCTGTTCCTCACTCCAGCCAATCGGTGGAAGAAAACGCTAACCGAGCCATACCGAGGGTTACATGTAC
Organism: Haliotis rubra; assembly: GCF_003918875.1. Lineage (NCBI taxonomy): Eukaryota > Metazoa > Mollusca > Gastropoda > Lepetellida > Haliotidae > Haliotis > Haliotis rubra. Next base: position 747 of record NW_025765472.1, on the reverse strand, counting down.
ATATCACTTTAACGAACAAAGGCATCTCAAAGGATTTTGAACAGCTCTACGAAGATGGCCACGTTTAAGTGCCTTTCGGTTGCTGACATGGACCTCCCTCATCTGTTTTTGTAAGAAGCCAGGACAGTACTGTGTCCATCCTCCAAAGACTGAACCAGTTTCAGGTGGAAATGCTTGATAACAAGGTTGATATGATCCGCATGGAGAAAAGGCTTTCTAAAGAGTCAGCTCGGGCATCGCGCCAAGGAACTGTGGTAAAGAACATGCAGGATGAGTGAGAGAGAGCCTTGGCGGAGATTCTGAAGACGCATGGTGAAAGGTCAAGTTGATATGACGTGCGACATCTGAAACGGGTTACAATCAGATGAAGACAGAGTGAACCATGTCTCAAAGTCATTCAAAGACTGGGACGAGACGACCTTGTTCACCGCGAATCTATTCTGGAAGGGGAGGCAGATTTGTGGACTCGGGAAGAACTCCAGTGATGATGTCTGTGTCAGGAACAAACATAGACTGGAAATAGAACTTCAGAGGTGAATGTTACCGCTGCAAATCTGAAAACTAACATCAAGCTTTGTGGTAACGGCATTGGAAAGGAGACGTGTCAGTCACAAATGTCGCAGCTGATAACTCTGATGACTGTTACTCCTTGTACGCACCCCGCCAGTGCAAATGCATCCCTCAAGGTCACCTATGTCGTCACCGTCGGTGAGCGCGGGCAAAGGGAAGGAGAAAAGTCATATCCTC